>NC_044589.1:587500-868267 GCF_901933205.1 Camarhynchus parvulus
ACTGAAAAGCAACAGAGGATTCCCTCAGGACTGCCAAAGCTTTGGAGGGAGGAGAGTGATGGGAACCTGGATTTCAGACACGGAAATTTTATTGTTGAAAGGAATTTTCACATTCAACATTTCCAAATAGCTCAGAAAACCTTGCCACGGATTTTTGTCCCTGTGAAGCACAAAGCAATTCTGTGGAAGAAGTGTTGTGGGAGTCTTGCTACTTCCAGGGTCCTTTGGGTTTGTTTTCTATCTCCAGAACACTTAATTGGGTGTTTCACCTTAGAGCCTCCCTGTAGGTTTGCAGTTGTTAAACACCAGTTGCTGATTGAAGGGTGTGATGAGTTGAAAAAGGAGTATCATACAATCTTTATTAGTTATTTGAAATAACAATATAATTGGTTATTAAATAATAATAATATAAATCTCATAAAATAGGAATGCTTTAATCAGCCAGAATCTTAAATGCATTCCCAAATAAAACTTTCCACATTCTGTTAAGTGTGCCTGAACAGGCTACCTGGGAGAACTAAAGCCATTAACAAATAATAGAGACAATCAAAGGAAAGGTGAGTGGACTTTGCTTCATCTCCCTTGCTCATTTTTATATTTAAATATGTATTTTGATCTCTTTCTGCTTGCTACAGTCTCTTTTCTCCTCTTAGGGCTCTGAGTAGCAACTGAATTTTCCCAAAAGGGAATTGTTCAAAGGTGAGGTGTTCAGAGCTGAGAATCAGTGAGACACTTAATGCATCCAAATGAGCTGAAGTTTGGAAGTGTTTGACAAAGTGTAAATGGATGCTGCAGAGGAATCAGACCTGCTTTAGAAGCTGTTGTATAAGTCCATCCTAAATGCAAAGGGTTTCAGTGCTGACCCTTGAGCAAATGATTAATCAAATGCATTAAGGTTTCAGTAAATCAGAGTTTGCTGTTAAATCTTGGTGTGGTCTCACCTGTAACTCAGTTATAACCTCCAGCCAGCGGATGTAGAATAAATACATGTGAATAAAACTAATGTGAATGTGGGAATAAAAGCTGTGAACACTTGAAGGAAGAAAGCCTGGGGCATTTGCACTTGAATTTTAGTGACCTGCTTGTGAGAGTTGAGGGGAGGATCTTTGGGTAAGAGGAGCATCCTTTGCCAGACATAAATATTTAAACTAGTGTACTTTCTATGCCAAGCAGGCTTAAGGGAAAAGGAGTGAAGCAAAACCTGGCTAGTGTGAACGTGGCAGAGACACAGCAAATGTGAGATGGCATCTGCTGTATGGATTTAACTGAATTTAAATACTTTACCTTTGTCAAAGTGGCATCCTCACTCTAGAAGTGCTGATGTCCCCATAGAGGCCACAGTGCTGCTTTGGTGTGTATTGATACCTGATGGGAGCTGTGAAGATGCAGCCAGACTGTTCTCAAAGGTCCCCAGTGAAAAGATGAGGCAAGGGGCACAGACTAAAATACTGGAAATTTCACTTAAACATAAGAAGAAGCAATTTTTGAGGATGGTCCAACACTGCAACAGGTTGTCCAGCCTGGCTGTGGCTCCTCCATCTTTGGAGATACTCAAAATTCAATTGGAAATTATCCTGACCAGCCTGTAGTTGGTTCTGCTGTGATCAGGGGACAGGGACCAGACTATGTCCAAAACTCCTCCCAGTCTCAGGTATTCTCTTATTCTCTGAGTGCTTGCAAAGGAGAAGTTAAAAATGGTGATGGAAGATGGACTTAGCATCAAGAGTTCCATTTGAAGGGAGGAAACTGTAGAACTTAAATAGAATCCAGTGGTGATGGAAGTTCTGGGAAATGTTGTGTGCAGTAATGACTTACAGAGTGGTTGTGATGGTAGAGATGGGGAGTGAGAAGTAGGCATGGGTGAGAGATAACACACACAATGAGGGAAGAAAAGAGGAATCTAAACCCAATCACTTCCCTGCAGAGGATAAATGGCAGAAGAAGCAGCAGCTGCAGTGCATCTGCCCTGGGTGCAGGAGTCAGGGTTGATTAGGTGAGAACTCTTGGTGGAGGTGAGAAGGGTGGTTCATAATTAGATTTATCTGACAGGTAGCTCTAACATGAACTTCTCAGTGCACTGGTATCTCTACAGCAAACAGTTAAACACTGAAAACTGTCAGCATTGGCTCAGAGCTGATAACCCATCAGCCTGTCTCCAACCAGTCCCCACCTGAGCGTGTGCCCTGCTGGTCCCTTTGTACCACCCAGAGACTGAGCAGAACCCACTCCTTTGGTTGTAGCAAATGCTGAAACCAGTGCTTAGCCAACCCCTGAACACAGGAGGAGAGTACTGATCAGCAAAGCATCTCAGTGCACAGTTTTGCCCTCATGCTGGTTTGTATTTTGGTCTCTTGGCTGGCAATTCCCATGAGGGATTAGGTAAGATTACTTGTCAATAAAGAAAAAGAAATTCATCTTCCTTTGTTCCTGCTCAAAGATCTCCCAGATGGTAAGACATCAGATGGCCAAAATTTGGAATGAATATTCAGTTACTTAAAAATCTGGGCTGAAGTTGACAGGAGGACGTGCTTCAGGATTGGCATGGAACAATTCACCAGTACTATGTAACCCCTCTCTGACTCTTTATAATATTTATTCTGCTTTTATCAGAGAAGAGTTAGAACCATTGATGTTTGAGAAGGTGAGGCGTTAACTTTGAGTTTCATATCTAGATTTGACATGGGATTCCCATCAAGTATTTGTGCCCAGAACTTGTATCCAGCAATGGAAACCAGGTGCCTTGCAGATATATATGCAAAATTCTTAAAGCTTTAGGGGTGCACATTGCTGGAAGATGTATTTAAGCTTATCTGTTCTGCTGTGGCCTTTGTCATCCACCCAGGCACAGAATGGAATTTGAAACACCAACCTCATTGTTTAATGTCAGCTTGTCTTTCGTGCTATGTCAGTGTCCTTGTTTGACTTAGAAACTCTCATATTTTTCAAGGTGAGCCCTCATTCCTGGGAGGGCTGAGAGAATTGGAGCTTTTAGTGTTTAAGCAAATATGTAATGTCATTCCAGTGCTCAGCTCTTCAGTGACTCTCAGCTAACGAGCTGGAATTTGAGCTGTGACTGTGCAGGAGTCAATGCTCTTAGTCACCACCCCGATACTCAGAGCAGGTTCCTGGTTTGGTTTACCTCATAGTTAATGGTGCATCTTTTCCAGAAGGTGTGGTGTGTCATCATTAACCATGTAAACCCTGCAGGGTGCTGGGAAAACTTACAGGAGCAAGGGAGAAAGTGTTGTTTGCCTGGCCAGAAAATGCAGGGTGTGCTCCAGGAGGGCAAATTCTGTCAAAGGGAACCACTGCTGTGCAGCCCTTGAATCAATATTTGAGCCCTGTGGGCTTTACTTTGATCAAATGGCTCCTGCAGTGTCTCAGATTTATCCAACTGATCACTTGTGACTGCTGTGCTACCCTGGCTGCCTAGTGCAAGGCTCAGCCAGCTGGAGAAATACAGGAGTGTAACTCAGGGAAATTAGGTCAATCCCAATGCTTTCTCCTTAGTTTATTGTCATTTCACCACATTTTAGGCTCTGTGTGGCAACCCCAGCTGCCTGTGGTAGGAATGACTTCATGCACATCTTCTTTCAAAGGATGCAAACCCTGATTCTATATTCTTGATTTTTGCATAATATAAAATAAAAGAAAGAAAAATATGGCAAAACTCAGCTCAAAGAAGAATTTAATGGTACTGAGTCCTCTTTTACATCAGCTAAATGCATTATCCACAGGAGTTATCAACATCCTCACATAGGGAAGGGTGCAGGTGCTGTAGCAGTATAAAAGATCCTTCTTTTAGGCCAGCACAGCAGTTTTAAACATGGTTTGCATTGGTGCTGTGCACACAGAGGAATTCATGACTCTGGAGTGTCTCTGTCTGTGGGATCTCCTCAGTCCAGGTGTCCCTCATCTGAAAGAGCATGTGTTCAGCTTCTCTTGAGACCCTTGCAAGCTATTCCACATTCAAATGCAAATACTTAACAAACAAAGCTTAAGGATCATATGATTCTTTAGACAGTAAATCTGGTGGCTCAGAGTTGTACACATATTTGGCAGATTATAGGTTTACCACTGGCAGATAATCTTTTAAAGACCCAGTGGCTTTCCTCCTTTTGTTAGCTAATTAAAAAAGGAGAAAGAACTTCAAGCTGTAATTAGACCTCTTAAAACACATATTACTCCCTGAATGGTCTATACAACTAGGATAAATGTATAATTAGGAGGTTTCACCAAACATGATTAAAGCCAGTCATGTGTCCTAGGCCATCAAACATTTATGTGGGCAGGAGATTGAGAGTAAAGTCAGTATGAAGGTGTGAATAGAAACCACAGTGTACATTTTATCTGTGGGACTTGATGTTCTTAGAGGTCTTTTCTAACCTAAACAATTCAATGGTTCTGTATTACAAATATTTAAGTCCAACCATGAAAGCTTTTCTTCAGATGTAAATTCTGGAAGGAGTGTCACATCCATAGCTTCTAGTGTTTGGTGACACTGGTGACAGTAATGAGACCAGGTCCCTTGGACCCCATGATCTGTCACTCTTGCTGTCTGTGACTTGCTGATAGTTTAAAAAAGGTAGAAGTTGGTAGGTAGAATGTTCTGTTCCTTACTGACACATCCCCAAGGGATAAGGATTTGTATCCCTTCTGAAACTCACTTCTATTTTGAGGAATTTGGTTTCTTTTGCTTCATGGCTAGAGGCTGTTTTTCCTTCTATGCATTTAGGAGATGGGAAGAAGAGAGCACACCCATTGACCCTTTGTACCTCCCATTCATAGGTGTGAGTGCTTTCTCCACACATTAATTTCTGGTGATGTCATCTCTTCAAGGGAAATTCCCAGGAAGGCTGTGGCAGTTCTGGGTCTCTGCAGCCAACATTCTTTCCATATGTTGATGGTTTATTGTGTACTGGAATCCTCCCTGGCTTGTGTCTCACCAGCCACACGAGTTGGAGAAAGGGACTGGAAGCCCTGAGCCGCACAACCTGCCTGCTGTGAGTTCCTGGAGCAAATTTTGCACCCTGACTTGCTCCTGGAGCTCATAGCAGGCAGGTTGTGTGGCCCAGGTGTCCCTTCCCAGTGCCACAGCCAGGCTGGTGCACAGAGCTGCTCTGTGGCTGCAGAATCCAGCGCAGCCAGGGAGCTGCACCTTGGGCTGACACACAGGCAAGGAGGGGGACTGAGGCTATGAGCTCATCCCAAAAAACCCTCTGCATCTCTCCAAACCAGGGGATGTTGGCAGCTCTCGTGGAGGTGCAGACAGTCTCTGATATGACTGCTTTCCAAAATTAAAGACAAATTATTTGCTTGCCCTAATAGCACCTTGTTTCAAAAAAACTTAAGTTTCAGGCGTTTCATTTTAGGAAAACACTACTGATAAATATTGAGATTGCTGGGCTTAACCTGTGGGGAAGGAATTAGTTCAGGTCCTGAAAGCTGACTCAGATATTTTCAGTTTTCCTGCCAGAAACCTACTTGCACAGATGAACAAATTACAGCAGAGTTACCAAGTCATATAGAAAGAAACTAGCTTCTTCAATATATATCAATTTCTGCTTGGGGAACAGTGAAATTCAGTTAAAGTCTGAGCTGCCTGTTCTGCTTTTGAGCACTGGCAGAATTGAGCTGGTGTCAGCCCTTTTTTTCATTAAACTCCTGAGAACCCTGAGGTAGGACATAAATGGAAAAGCAGTGGGGGGAAAATCCAGTGCAGAGGAAATGGCAGAGGTGTCTTGCCACAGCTGTGGAGGAGAACAGAGTTTCCCTCAGTGTGTGGAATATCTGACTTTGCCATGTGTTTGTGCAGGTTGTCATGTCCACATACACTTGGAGATGAAAAAGGATGTTCTATGGGTGTATGTGTATAAATGTTCACAAAAATAGCAGTTGTCTGTATTGCATGTGGAGTGGTGTTGGGACCAGTTTCTGAGTGGTTCATGGAATGCCTGTGGTCCAAATGAGCAGCAGCATAAGAATTTTAGAGTTGTTTTGTTGTTTGTGTTTATTTCTTCTTATATGGAAAACTAAAAGACAAGGCCTGTCATGGATGGGACACCTTTTTGCCCTGGGGAGCTCCCCAGCTGTCCCTCTTCAGAGACAGCTAAAACATAAGTTTTGAGTGACTGATTGGAGATGGAAGATGGGGGCCCCAGCTCATTTGAGCAAATTAATTTTATCATCTGAGTTCCAACAGGGTGCATGCTAGCCAAAGATCCCAAAGAACTGGTAAGAAGAGGAATTAGCTCTTTAATCCTAGATATAGAGCTCCAAAACCAGGCACAATATGGAACCAACTATAAATAATTCCCTACATTGTTTTAGATTTTTGTATGTTTAATCTAGTTATCACAGCTTAATGGCTGGATGGTCTGTAGTCTTGAATATCTGATCTCAGAAGGGCAATCCTATTCAGGTCTTTATGTGGATTATGCTTTTTAAGGCTGCTTTTATTCCCAGATGAAGTAAAAATCTCTTTACTTAAGTTCGAATACCACTGCTTCAAACAACATAGTTTAAATATTAAACAGATATTTGGAATGTGTCTGCATGGGATAAACCAAGGAGAAGGATTTGAGGAGGAACTGAGAGAGAAGAGTGGATGTGTTACTTGTTGCAGATGATTTCATGGTATTGGGCATCTGATTCCATGGTATTGATGAAACTGAGTCACTCTACCACAAAAGGAACACTTGGTACAGTTTTCCTGCTTTGCACAAGGATTGTAAGAGGAGCCTTCTCTCAGCATTGTTTGGAGGAAATTCCTACCCAGTGCACTCACTGGGGGCAATACCAGCTGGTGAGCACAAAACTGTGTCATTTTTCTGTAGGTATTTCAAATTTGAGGAACATCCAGTGCATTTACAAACTTGTCATTTTTCAGTTGTAGGTAACACTGTCCATGCTCATCCCAAGCAGGTGACTACTTTGCCTGTCACCCTCTCTGTGATCCAGATCTTCCTCAGAAACCACAGCCAGCCTGCAGCTCCCTGCTTTCTAATTCTGCATGACTAAGCCTTTCAGCACGTTATAAATACTGTTGCTCATTCAAAATACATTGGTTACCTGTGCACCAATGACTGCCAGCATATTTCTGCAGTGGAGTGGTTGAGCATTGGGAAATTGACAGAAATTAAATCACTTGAGTCACAGTATTGCCCTTTCTGCTCACACCCACGTGTGTGAGTTACGTATGTGCAGCTTGTGGGAGATGCATGAATGTGAGCAGCACTGCACACACCCTGCCAGCAAACAAGGAACTTGTACTCCTGCAGAAAATGCATATTGCTCCACAATTCACACCAAAATATGAGGAAGTGAAGAGTACACGGAAGTATTTTGTGTTTGTGGCTGTTGGAATCCTCAAAATATTCTTTTCAGCCAGGGATTACAGTGAGGAAAACAATGCAAAGGTGTCAGTGGTAGATTTTTGTCTGCTGATGGATGTATTTATGACTGAGGCACGTGGCTTGGAGTCTGCATGGCATTTTCCATGTTTGTGAATGAGACTTGTACTCTAGCTTGGCTTTGCTGTAGGGCACAAAATCAGTCATTTCCCTTGACTTTTTCCTATCTGAAGAAGGAGAATTGGTAATTGGTCATTTTTCCCAAAGCACTTTCATGGTTAAGGACATATCATAAGCATAGAATCACAGAGTGGTTTGGGTTGGCAAGGAACTTAAAGCCCATCCCATCCCATCCCACTCCCTTTCATGGCAGGGACACCTTCCACTGTCCCAGGCTGCTCCAAGCCCCATCCAACCTGGCCTTGGACACTTCCAGGGATGGGGCAGCCACAGCTGCTCTGGGCACCTGTGCCAGGGCTTCACCACCCTCACAGGGAAGAATTTCTTCCTAATATCTAATTTAAATCTGCCTTCCTTCAGTTGAAATCCCTGCTGCTCTTCTCACAAATGATCTAGAGAATAATGACAGCAAATTGAGGATTTGTAGAGGTTAAATTTGTAGAAATAGATTTCCCTGTGCTTACAACTTTCTGCATTGACTGCTTCATTTCTGTCCCTGCAATTATTTCTGGGTGTAGCTCAAGCTGCTTAGATGGCTGAGAGTTTGCTTGTTCTCATGTATCTGGTATTCAGGCATCAAAGCATTGTGTCTTAGCCTGCACTCAGCAGCACCCAGAAAGCTGCAGGGGCAGTGAAAGAGCTTAGGTTGAAAATCAGGTCCTCTCAGTTCATGAAAGTGTTGATTGAAATGGGCCATTAAAAAAATTCTGTTGGATAAGCAAATTCTTTTTGACCATTTTAGATTGAGTTGTGCTGAATGTGAAGTGTATCCTTGTGGCATTCACATTCTCTGAACAGAGAGAAGAAAGAGAAAACAATTCTTATCTTTACTTGCTGCTCCTGTTGTTTTTGCACGTGTGGAATATTAGGAAGATTTTTTACCTGAAGTGATTTGTCACTTGGATTCTGCTGAGGATTGTTTTGTTTCCTTGGCCAGTTGGAAAAAGCTGTGTCCTGGCTGTCTGGAGATAGTCATGAGTTTCCTTTAGTATAGTATAGTATAGTATCCTTTTAGTATTCTTTAATATAGTATTGTATAATGTAATATAATATAGTTTTAATAAAGCAATTGTTCAACATTCTGGATCAATGGAGTCAGATTCCAATCACTCCCAGACATTGGGGTCACCTGTTTTTTGGTATATCCTCATCCTGTGGGATTGCCCTTCACCCAGAGAGGCAGGTGCTCCCTGGGCAGCTGAATGCCTCCTGCATGCCCCTGCCCTGTGTGGCTCTGGGTCATTCCCTGCAGCTCCTGCTTACAGAGGACACAGATGTTCCTGGGTTCCCAGTAAAGCTCAGGTCTCCTCTGACACTTTTGGGGAGGTGTCTGCTGCTGTTCAAGGCAAGTGGAGTGAGATGGGTGCTCAGCACCTTTGAAAGATTCCGTTACTCCATAGCTTTTAGTGAAGGAACACATTTAGTTTGGGGGGATTGCATGTTCCACTCTTTCCCAGCTTTGAAGAGCCTTTAGGATTTCCCAGTAGAACTGTCCTTGGCACACTAGGGAGGATGGCTTGTGCTCAGCAGGAGTTGCTGTTCCTGGATCCCAGAGCAGGGTTTGTTACACTCACCCACCCCCCCAGGCCTTCCCAAAGCAGCAAGAGTGAGCTGGGATCTGGCAACAAACTGGGGGTCTTCTGCCTCTTTTAGGAAATGTTCTTGAATGTCACTGAGTAAATTTTTTATTATTACTTTTGCTTCATGCCCATAAATCTTCACAAAAAGTATCGTCCCTTTCTTCTGGGCAAAAGACAAATGAAAGAGCTCTGAAGTTCTAAAAATAAATGCATACAGGAGCATCATTTTCCAGTCACATGAATTTGTATTTCCCTGCATGCTGTCCATCCTGAATTAAAAAAGCCAAGGGGGGACCTGCTAATGTTTCTATTTCTTTTCTCAGTATTTCTGGCTCTTTGTGCTCTCCCGGGGTTTGGTTGGCATTGGTGAAGCGAGTTACTCAACTATTGCACCAACCATCATTGGAGACCTGTTCACCAAAAACACAAGGACCCTGATGCTCTCTGTTTTCTACTTTGCAATTCCTCTGGGCAGGTAAGTGACACAAAGATTCTTCCATCTGCTTATGGCTTTTCTCTTAAATAAACTCACATAGATCTGAAATTGCTAGTGATGATAGTTCTTGACCTTGGCTGGAAGGGAGACAGGAAAATATTGTGAGCAGTGACTAATTAGTTGCAGGAATTAGATTCTTTTTTGGCCCTGTTACTGGTTCATGTGTGACTTTTGGGAACTAATGGGAAGTTTGTTGTTGGTTTATTTAGGTTTTATCCTCCATTTTTACAGCAATGGGGTGGAAATGGAATAAAAATATTTTAGCTGACTTTTTCTTCCAGTGGCATTTCTTTATCAGCCCAGCACAGTATCTGATTGTTGGGACAGGAGGGAATCTGTCATTACTTTTATTTTTTAAAAATAATGGCTGACCCTCTGTTGTGAGATTGTCAGCAAGGTGGCTTTGCATAGTTTGCATACCATTTCCCAGAGCTGGACAACATCCTGAGAAAAAGGGCAATATGGGTTCATTTCCAGCAGGGAATCCATGGGCAACATGTTCCAAACTCAGAGAAAATCTCCTGGTGGTGCATTTTACAAGCTGGAGCACTTACCTGTGAGATAAAACTCACAAACATCCTTTTGCTCTTGAGGAAATAGAGAGAAACAGATCCTTAACTGGTGAAAAGAATATTTTGCCGAGAGGACCAAGGATTCCAAGTATTCACATAGAAAATTCAACGAACAAAAAAGAAATTACAAATATTGATCCTGTTGAGCCTGATTCTGGGACTTCATTGTCTCAATATCCAGCAGCAGCGTGGATTACAAAGCCATGGAGGACAGGACAAGGGCTGTAAACTGAAAGAGGTTTTGATTGGGTATTAGGAAGAAATTCTTCCCTGTGAAGGTGGTGAAGATTCTCAGAGCAGCTGTGGCTGCCCCTGGATCCCTGGAAGTGCCCAAGGTTGGACAGGGCTTGGAGCAGCCTGGAACAGTGGAAGGTGTCCCTGCCTATGGCAGGGGGTGGAAGTGGATGGATTTTAAGTTTCTCCCCAACCCAAACCAGTCTGTGATGATTCATGGTTTGATTTTGGGGCCTGAATGGGTAAAATGTCCAGTTCTAGGGAGGTTACAGTTGACAACCTCCAAATAAAGGAGGTTCAATTCCTCTTCAGTAAAGGAAGGGGAGTCTGGGGAGGGGGGCTCACAGTTGCCCCACTGCAATCCTGGCAACTTTTAGCCAAGGCAATCTCAGCAACAAATGCAGCAGTTTTGAAAAAGGGTATTTATCTTCAGTTCATGTTGAGAGAACTGTGGCTATTAGTTTCTTGTGATGCACCTTTAGTCTTACATGTAGCTGAAGGTCTCCCAACAAACTTCTTGCATGTTCTTCTTGGTTTTTCTTCCAAGCTAATAGAAAATCGACTCTTCCTGCGTAATTAGAGCCAAGTACTATTTAGTGGCAAGAAAAAAAAATCTAATGATAGAATATGGCCTGTCCTTGATGGGCACTTTTTAACTGAAAGCTTGAACATAAAATTGTTTAATATTCATGTTAGTACAGAGAAAAGATGTAGAAGTGAAATTGGGAAATAAATTCTTTTAAAGTCTTTCTTTCCATCCACTGTAGATTGAAAGATCAGCTATAAACTTCCAAATTTCCATCAGATTTGGACATTTTTAGATCAGCACTGCTGGGTAGAGTCACATAGTAGCCACCATCTGCTTCAATCCCCATATTTCTTGCTGTAGGACAAGAGAGCTGAGGACACACAGTTGGTTGTGCCTCTCTTTGTCTAAGAACAGCTGTGAGTGTGGCACACTTAAAGCTCTGACCAGCTCTCTCTTGGCCTTTCTTGCAGTGGCTTGGGGTACATCACTGGCTCCAGTGTGAAGCAGGTTGCTGGAGACTGGCACTGGGCACTGCGGGTAAGTCCCTCTCAATTACACATCTTAATGAGAGGGGGTTGGTTGATTAGTGTTAGCAAGAGTTCCATCACACAATGGCTCAACCTGTTGTTATATCTGAAAGGTGAAGGATTGGAGATGACATCTGTGGATGTTGAGTGCGTGGCAGATGCGCTCTCTAAGCAAAGATACCTGGGCTTGGCTTGTGGGACTTGGAGTTTTCCCTGCTTGGGAGCAAGAATTTTCCAATCACTTTCTTATCAATCAATCAATCATGACTTCTTGATGGGGGCAGGAAGACGAGGCATTGGCCTTAAATCAACTCCACAGTCTTTCAGTCTCCTGCTGTCAAGAAACTCTGAGAATGGCTTCCGGCTTTGAGGAAAAAACACTTTGTTCCAGTTTCCGCTTGTTTTTCTGCCCTGAGACACTCCATTTCCTTCTATTTTAACCTCTTGGGACCCTGATAAATGGGCTGAAAAGATAATCCACTCCAATCACATGCTCACAAACAGCTTCTGCACACAAAGATGTCTTGAAAGAGCTGAGAGGAAGTGGCCCAGCAGAACTGGTTTCTGACCTTTGGGGCTGTGGGTGGCATGTGAGGTGCATTCTCTGGCTCTGGCACTTCATGGAGACCATGAATCTCAGGCCAGCACTGTTTATAACAGTTGGTGATGAAATGCAAGGGCTCCCATCTGAAGCAAATATGCCTTCTGTGACACAGCCCATGCCCAGGATAAGCAAAGCCAGGAGCATCACCATGAATGGTTCATCTGGGAGAGTGCAGGGCAGTTTCCAGCTCTGCAACTGGAGTGGAAAGTGGAGTAGCCTAAAGCTTCCCACCAGGAGGATGCTGCCTCATTAGCAGAAATATTTAAGAGTAACATGAACTTTTGAGCAGAGGCAAACACAAGAAGTAAAAACCCCAAAGCCTGTCCTCTGGTCAGCAGGGCTTTAACTGGAGCACTCTTGGAAAACCCAAATCTGTCTGTTAAACCCAAATGGTTAATCTGTGAAAAGAGATCATCACTAGAATTTTTCAGGTGGTGTCTTCATAGTTATCCTGAGAAATCCAGGCTATCTGCAAGAGTGTACCCCTTACGGATCATGATTTCCACTATAAATGACACGTTGGTGCAGGATTCCCTGGCTGTACAAAATGTGGGGAATCTGATGAGCTGCACACATCTGTGGGGGTTGCTTTGGACACCATTGCTCAGTCTTTGTGGCCACACAGCACCTATAAAAAGCATCCAGACATCAGTGTAGAGCAGCTTCCATCCCTATGGCAATTAAGTGCTCTTACAAGATGGGAATGACTCCCCAAGATGATGCTTCCCTCTGTGATCTCCTGTGGGCTCCAAATACAGAAGACATCAGGAATAATCCACACTTCAGTGGGCTGAAAAAGACAGAAGGGCACGTGGACAAGTGGCAGCTTTGCCTCTGGATCCAACAATAAACCAAGTGTTTTACTGCAGCATTACTGAGTGCCCATGGATATTGTCCTGATGGGTACTTAAGCTTTCAGATAAAAATCAAAGATACTTGCAATCATCTGGCTGTAGAAAAAACAGCATTTCTAATATTTTTTACCAGTTCTGTGTCTTCTGTTCACCTGTCATAAGGATACTGTATCAGGCTTCAGTGTATTGCTGGATGAGTGATTTTCCTGACTTTTAAATTCTGAAATACTTTTGTCTTTCCTTCCCTAGAAGGATTGTGAATTTGTTATCTTTGGACATGAAACACTGTTCCATGTGTAAAGGCCATTCTTAGGTTAATAATGGACGTTTTTTGGGTTTTTACTTCTTTGTCTTTTTCTTTTGTTTTGTTTTGGTGGGTTTTTTTGTTGTTGTTGTTTTCTTGGACACGAATTATTTTTTAAATAGCATGTCTAGATGAGATGATACGTCAGTGAAATCCATGTTCCTATTTTCCTGATGGAGCTATTTTCCGTTCTGACAATAATGGAATTTCAAAACAAAGAATTCTTGTCAAAACAAGAATAGTTCTTATAGCTTACAAAATGCTGTGTGATCTTTTTATTTTTGCCTAGTGCCTGGGAGAAAGGGTTGGATATTGGGAAACCAAGCCCTTGAATGTGTTGTTTCCCTATCTTCCAGCCTGAATTTTCAATGTTTCTTGGTCTGTTGTACTGAGGAAGATGCCTGAAAACAGGAAGCCGTTGTGGGTTAGCTGGAAGAGGGATGTGTATCAAGCAAGGGTTTTCAAAACCAGCATGTTTCCTACATCCAAAAATCTTTCAGCTGGTCCAATTGCCTTTAAATGGCCTCTGCACTCACCCAGAAACCAGCTGGTCTCTCAGCCCAGCTGGGAGTAGGTTTCCAAAGAGTTAAACATCACTCAAGAATCATATTTAGATGAATCTTGGTACTTATTAACACAATGGACTGCCTTATTCAGGGTATTTTCAAAGCTGCATGTTTCCAGAGTGAGACAAGCGAGTCCAGGGAATGACATGGAGGAAGGAAAGGAGCAGATGCCTCGATGCTTACAGGTTCTGACTGGCTGTGAGGAGCAGTCACTGAAACCAAAAGGATGTCTTCTGCTTCTTCCTGACCAGCCAAAGCAAACCCTCCTGGCTCCTGTGCTAATTCCCTGCTCCTTTCTTGCAGGTATCTCCACTCCTGGGAATGATAACAGGGACACTCATCTTGATATTTGTGCCTGCTGCTAAAAGAGGAAATGCTGAACAGCTTGGGGGGCAGCTGAAGGCTCGGACTTCATGGCTGAGAGACATGAAAGCATTGATTAGAAAGTAAGAGCATGAGTAAAAACCATGTTTTGCCTCTAATGCTTAATTGGAACACCCAATAGTCTGAATTTAGCACAGTGAGACTGGAAAGTGATGACATGCAGGGAGTTGCAGGAAGTTTAGTCTGTGGACCTAGGGAAGAAAATCACAGTTACATGAGTTACTGACTGCTGTTACAATGATGAATTCCAAGTTTTGCTCTAACCTTTCCAAGATTGACATCTAAGAAAAAGCTTGCTTTGCTTGGCTCATACTTCACACAAATCAGGGCTTTTGAAGTGTAGAAAGTGCTGTGTTCCTGTATTAATTGTTGTGCCACTGCTGTTCAGACACTTAGATCCTTTTTCTTCTTTAAAAGAGCTATTCTGCTGAGGGGGAAAAGAGAGTTTTAGCAATTTAAGATTAAAAAAACCACACAGAAGCTTGCACTATGGCAAGTTTAAATACATGTGAACAGCCACATGTGGCTGAATCCATGAGAACTGAATGTGCTTGGGCACTTTATGTGTGCATAAAGGTTCACATGCTCACAAGTGCTTCAGCAGCTGCACTTCCTTCCAGAAATCTGGCCTGTGAATGTACAGATACTTTCACTTCTGAATTCAGGGTTACCTTGTCATTCTGATGGGAAATTTATGATGGAACTAGTGGCTAGAACACCTCCCTGGTATTGTCATCCAGTGCCAAAGGACTGTGAAAAGTGATGTGAGCTAATTTATCATTATTTCTATGGTACTGTTTTGGTAGTTTATGTAGGTAGTAACCATGTGGTGGCATGGATGGGGAGGGAGAAGTGAAACTTCTCTTCCAGGTAAACAGGTGACATAAGGGTGAAAGCCCTGTAATTCACATATCATGTCCTAGTCACCTAGTACTGATTGTCTTCTCAAACAGCCCCTGTGTAGCATCTCTGATGAGTTCAGTTTGTTATTATCAATGGAGCATCACATGTGGATATTCCATGCTTCTTATTCTCCGTTCCTTTATACCCTGTGTTACCTCTGCCCCTTGGCAAAGAGAAGTGGCAGATGTGGGGGAGCACAGGACTTTATCACTGAAGCCCTGGCTCCTGCATGGGGGCCCTGCTTTTTCATTTTTTTCACTAAACCTTCTCTTGGTTTTGTCTCCCAGCCGCAGCTATGTGTTCTCATCCCTGGCCACCTCAGCTGTCTCCTTTGCCACGGGGGCACTTGGGATGTGGATCCCTCTGTACCTTCACAGAGCACAGGTTGTGCAGAAAACAGCAGAGACCTGCAGCTCCCAGCCCTGTGGCACCAAAGATAGGTGAGAGCCAGAGTCAGCTGCTTTACACAGGGGGAGAGGGGGTGGGGGTTATTTACCAGAGGAAACAGGCAGGTCCCACAGAGACAAGGCACTAGAATGTCTGTAATTTCCTCTAGGTCCTTGTAACAATGGTAGGAAATGCTGGGATTGTAAACGAGGCTTTATTTCTCTTCTTCATTGTATGCAGTCAAACCAAGGGAGAAGCAATGACCTCAGCTCTGTCTTAGTCCCCAGGCTGTGGTGCGGAGCAGAAAAGAGAAATCCTCTAAGGAGGATGTTTGGAGAGCTGAGAATTTGGTTCCTTAAGACCCATCTGTGATAGCAGCAGAATAAGCTGGCAGGTTAGGAGGCCCCAGTGGTGCCTGTAATTCAGAGGTTGGAATGGTTTCCCTAAAGCTGCAGGGACTAATCCTGCAGGCTTTTGTTTCTGTGTGAGGCAGGACTTCTCTGTTTTATTGCTCTGTAAACTGCTGTGTGTGCTGAGTTTTGCTGAAGAATGTCCCAGAGATCTGGGACACTTTGGGCTGGAGTTTTTGATGTTATACAGTGGTTTTGTTTTCAGTCCTGGTTATGGAATATCACTTGCAACACATAAACTGTGAAAAGTAATTCTTCACTTTGTGATTTACAATGGGGGCACAAACCAAGAAACGCTATAAAAGCGTTCCTCCAGGTAAATAAAAGATACTAAAAAAGCCTTTTGTCAGATCTTTTGCTTTTTAGCTCATGAGGGAAAATAATATTAGGAAAACCTTCTTGCCATAATATAATCCCATCTCAATTAAAGTAGTTAGTGGTGTGGAGTCCATCAACCAGAGTGTCCAGCAGGCAAGCTCAGGCTGTTCCACAAAAATGCAGTGAGCAAAACACACAGCTCCAGCCTGACTGCCTGTCTGCTGTTTACAATTTCCCCCTCCTTTATGACACCTCAATTTTGAACTGTCCTCAAGCTACTCTAATGTGGTTGCCCAAGACCCTGTAATCCAAGTCCTGCACATATCATATCGAGAATAATCCTCCTGGCTTTTTAAATTGAAATTAACTCATTTCAAATGTGTAACCTAACAGCAAAAAGCTGCTTTGAAGTGGCCTGAAAGGAGTTATAAAGTCAAAGTGTGTTGGAAATCACTGGTGTTTAAGAGTCTTGTCAGGTTTCCTTGCCCTGAAGCTTCCTGGTGCCTGTCCATGATTTTCCCTCACATGATCAATGAAGAGGTTATTAATTAGTTTTGTGTATACATAATTAGCTGTTCAGGGCTCTTCCTAGGAGCCCCAGTTCCACCTAAGGAAGCAGTGGGAGCCCTTTGCACCCCTTTGCACATGGATCAAAACCTGTGTACAATGATAAAATTTCACATGCTGTGTTTTTCTTAATTGCAGGGGAAAAGGGCTAAAATCATGAGCATTTATTTTATTTAACATTTGCAAAGCCATTATGCAAATTGTGCAAATTTCCATCAGTCAGTTCACCCTAATAATTATATTATTAGTAATAAAATAAAAAAGCCTAATAAAATAATAATGCCTAACAAAATAATAATACCTAATAAAATAATAATGCCTAACAAAATAATAATACCCAAAGACTATGCCTATTTTGGGGAAAAACTCAAAAAAATCCTCCCACCTTTCTCTTACTTTCTTTCTTTCTTTCCTTTTTTTTTTCATTTTTTATTTTTGGACAGTTTGATCTTCGGAGCAATCACGTGCTTCACTGGCTTCCTGGGTGTAATCACAGGGGCAGGAGCCACCAAATGGTGCAGGTCCAAGACCCAGCGAGCTGATCCTCTTGTCTGTGCTGTTGGAATGCTGGGATCAGCCATCTTCATCTGTCTGATCTTCGTGGCAGCCAAGAGCAGCATCGTGGGAGCCTATGTAAGTAAAATCCTTTCCATATGCCAGCCCCCACCAGACTCCTTAATGGCTGTGTTCATTGTCCCCTGCAAAAGCCTGGGGTGTTCTCTTTGCCCTTCTGAATGTCTTTCTCTTTGCCTCTTGGCATTCTGGCACTAAGTGTGCCTGAAATCTCAGCTGCTTATCCCTGCTGTCGTCAGAATTCAGAGCTCCATGGAAACCCACAGCCTCTGGGCTGTTCTATCTGCACCTCAATCCACACCTTTATTGCTCTTGCCTAATGTTTTGGTACAGGAAAATTGAGCACTTCCCTTGCAGTGAGGGTAATGTAGCTGCAGTGGTACCAGATGACAATTACAGTGTAATTTGTCTGTGGGCAAGCTTCTGGCTCCCTTTCAGTGCCATTCATTTCCATAACCAGGTGGATTGCACCAGGCCAGTATTAATAACCCAGTAATTTCAATTTGTTATCTGTCTTACCATAGCCCAGGAACCTACAGTACTTGATGCTGCACAAATGCAGATTAAAATATGGCCCCCTCCCTGAGTGCTTATAATTGAATTATATGAAAAGATATCAAATAGATCCAGATAAATAGAATGGTTTGGGTTGGAAGGGACTTTTGAAGGTCATCCAACCTGACTTAGCACTAGACCTTGCTGCTGAGAGCCCCCTCCAATCCAGCCTTGAATATTTCCAGGAATGAGGCATCCACCACCTCCTGGCCAATGCTTTACCACCTTTTAAAAAACTCCTTCCTTACACCTCATCTAAACCAACCATCTTTTAGTTAGACTAAAGGGAAAAAGAACAGCTCAACTGTAATAATCCAGCCTCAGGCTGGAATCTTTCTTTCAGCAGGGAGTAAAAATCCAGGCACTGAACAAGTCTCTGCTTCCCTTTTAATGTCAGAATGAGAGAAGTCTGTGAATTGGGAGAAGTTTTGGAGGGAAAGTATGAGATGTTTGGAGTAATGGGATCCCTTCTGAAAGCCCACCCTTCCCTTCCACACTGCAGCACCTGCTCATCCAGCAAGGAGAATTCCTGTACAAGTGACCAGCCAACTGCTGTTCCTCATTTCTCTGTGTTTCCACGCTGGCCTGGCCATGGTTGTTTGCTGAGTCTTTCAGCAGCTGCCACACTTATGGGGAAGCACAACCAGAAAGAGTGGAAGTTCAAAATCATTTTAAGACACAGCCAAGAATGCCTCCTCTGGCTATTTAAGTTTCAGGTCTCTGGTTTGTGACCATGAACTAACATTTGAACTGGCAGAAAATGCTCACCTCAGACACCCTGTGAGAGGGTGTTACTGGTTACCCTCCTTTCACTGATCTATCACACCCCTCACCTGCTCCCTCCACCTCTTTGTGCAGACAGAGCTGTGATTTTCTCCTTTCCCAGACCTAGTGACAGACATGTTCATTTGTGGTGCTCAGTCTCTTTATACACAATCGTCTCCCTTTCTAGGCTGGAAATACTGTTTTCAGAAACTGTGCAGCAGGAGGTGGCTCATTTTTATCTTATTTTTCTATTTTTTAATAGCCATGTGACTATTCTGCATTGTTTAAGTATATAAATATAGATGGTATCATTTAAACAATCGTTGAAGCAATTCATTTTATTATGGATGAACAGTAAATCTAATAAGGAGTCAATGATTTGCAAAGGAAGTTAGAGCTGCTTGTGGAGGGGGTGTAGGGAATATGAGCCTGTTTGTGATCTGTTAGGCTGAAGCAAGAAGCTCTGCCTCTCCACAGCCCCAAAAACTCTGCTGCTGGAAACCTGATGCCCAGAAAGAAGGGACAGGTCTGGGTTGGAGCTACCAATGTCTCATTATTCTCATTATTATAGCAGTGCCACACTGAATTGACTTTCCAAGGCGAGTGTCTAACACAAACTCATGTTTTTCCATTCAAAGAGCTGGTGCAATCTTGCAGACTTCCAGAGAGTTTAATTCCCTTGTATTTCAAAGAGAATGGGAATAGGGGACCTGCATTGCCAGGTTGCATGGTGTAGCAGTTTCTCATTGCTCTTTGTTTTAAGTCTCACTGGTCCATAATGAAGAGAAGAGTGTTCTGTGGCTGGTGGGCAGAATGATGGGCTAAGTTACCTTCCTTATGTCAAAATCCATGATGAAATCTCCTTCTGGAAACAATACAGTAAAATTTATGGGTTGATTTTCCTGTCTCTGATATCTTCCTTGACAGCTTGTGCTGGCTCACGTCCTTGAGTTCTGTGTCTGTGGAAGGCAAGGCAGTGTCTGTCCCCCAGTATGGTGGTATTTGCCAACCTTCTGTACTGTGACTGTCCTTAGGCTTCTGTCATGGATCACACCATGCAAAAATTGACAGTGAATGTTTTTGCAACCCTCCCTGGCTCAGAGCCTTAAAATTCTCACTTCCAAGCAATTAGGTGGGTTCCCATGAGATGATGTTCTCTCTCACTGCTAGTGGCCACCAGATCACCATCTCCCTGCCTGCTTTAGTTAACAGTTTGAGAGCTTTATTGCTGGCTGATACAGGCATCAGCTTCAATGAAGTGTTCAGCACTCCAGCAAGAGCCTGCAGAGCCCTTGCTTTTGAATTTCTTGGTTTTATAGGTTTTATCTTTCTGGAAAAGACCTGCATTTCCATTAACACAATCACCCTACCCCTTACATGCTGTGTACTGTCTGCTCTCTCCCTCCCCTGAGCACATGTATTATTTCTCTCCTGCTCAGTCCTTTCTTGCAATTGATTTTGGTCCCTGGGGGCAGCTGCTGTTCCCATTCTGTAGCAGTCACTCCCACCTGAGGCAGGTAGACAGGTGACTTTTTTCCAGCCAGTCTTTTTATACCGATCCAGTAAATTATTGGCAGTGGTAAAGTGGCTGGCAAGGTGAACTAAAACAACAATTCTGTATAATTTAGCTGCCCAGACACCTGTATTTCTCTATTTTACTATCTTGCTTGGCTGTATAGTCCAATCACTTCTTACTCAGTTTGCCTTGCAGTGTGTGGATTTGTGTGTTGTAATCCAGCTCCTTAAAGCACCAGTTGGCATATCTGTAAGTCCCACTTTTCCTGAAATACAAACTCTTTGAAACTTGGTTTTCAAACCTGTCTCTGGAAACCCATTATGTGTGTGGCATCATCATCTCACACTGCTCAGGCACTTCAACTGCAGATTTTACACTTGTTTAAATCTCCAAGTGACTGGAGAGAGATGCTCTGCTTTGCCTTCCTTTGACACTGTTCCAAATTCCTCAGTTTCAACATCTATTTCAATTCCTCAAAGACATTTTATGATCTTGCAGAAACAGCAAATCCCAGGGTAAAATCTTGCCAGAGAGCTTCTACAGCATCTTAGTCTCAACCCCAGGGACTTTCTGTTGTCATGTTGTTGGTGACCTGCCTGCTTCTGAGGCATCAATATTGCCCAGAACTGAGCTGGAGGCAGAATTGCTCCAAATTCAGGAGGGTGTGTTATCCACCATTTCAGAGAGAAATACAAATAATGAAGATATTGACAGATACGCCCTTTGCAAGCAGTCATGGAAGGCATTTGTAACCTGCTTAGAACTTGCTGTGAGAGCTGCTGGTGTGTCCACTCTGAAATCTGCTTTATTTATCATTTCTGGGAGTCAGAATTGGCTGACTGATCACTTAAACAGAAAAGCACAGATGAGCAATCAGGCACCAAATGGACACGGTGAGATGTTACACTGCACAGCTAGAGTCAGAAACAGATGTATATGTAGAGGTGAAGTCTCAGTGTAAAAGGAGGCTTCAAAAAGTGTGTGAGGAATCCAAACTGTGAGCATTTCTGGAGCTATAATCTGCTCTGGGGCTGCCCTATTTGCTGGAAGCTTCCCTAGAGCCTCCCTTCTGCAGAAATGCCACATATCCTCATATGCCCTTTGCAGTGGGTGAACTCATTTTTATAATTCCCCATCAGCAGCTGAAGGGCAGACATTTTTAATGTTTCTTCTATCCTGCTTTTTGATCTTCCTCTTGTTCCTCTTTTCCTTTTACCAGTACCCATCTATTAATCACATGTTTCATGGATTGGTTGAAACACCCATTCATCAGCTCAGAACTGGTGTGCTCTGAAGTTTGCAGCATTTCAGTGATTTATTTAAAGGACTTGTGCTAAATTCCTGCACAAGGGACACGTTCTTGCTGCCTGGAGCAATTCAGATGTGTGCAGTTCATACCAGCTGAAGGCAGCAGTTGCCTGTTTGCAGTGCTGGCAGCAGGCAGGACAGGTTGATGCTGCATTGAGCAGTGTGATTCCATTGTTGCCAAGCTCAGACTGGTCTCTCCAGCCACAGAAGCCCAGCAACAGCAGCTGCAAAGCTGTAGCAGGGCAGATTTCAGAGCAGGTCTGAGTATGTATCTGGTACCCATGGGACACATGGCTTCAACTCCTGAGAGCACCTTGGTTTGTTGGATGTGTTCTTATCTTGGCAGTTGTCATTTCCTTGGAGAGCCAGTCTCAAGGCAGACCCATTGGCAGTGGTAAAATGGAAATAGAGATTTCCTAACTGCAGCTGGGCTGTAATGACTGGCTTGGACACCATCACAGAGGAAGCAGATCCAGTCACAGAAAAAGGGGATAGGGAGGGAAAGTATTTGGGAAACAAAGAATTTTAGAAACAAATAGAGGAAGCTTCTGTAGGTCAGTGCATAAGACTTGCTAAATAAAGCACATTGTTCCTGGCAGTGACAGGGTGGTCTGAGGGGTTTGGGCAACCTCAGCTGGTGTGTGGGAAAGACAGTGGCAGTGGTCACATCATGGCACAGCTGCCACTCTTGCAGTTCTGTGGCTTTTAGTGGCTCTTGCTGACCATCTCCACGGAGCCAAGGATTGTATTTCACCACAAGACACTGATGTAGCAAAGCCCAGTTCATTCCAGTCTCCACTGGACAGATATTACCTGTGTGAGGCTGGCAGGGAGGGAAGGGATCCTCCTCAGCTCTCTGCAGAGAACTTCAGCTGCTTTGCTGCAGAGCTGAACACAAACCTTGCTTCCCAGGAATGGAAATAGCTGTGCTTTGGGGAACTGTGGCTTTCTTGCCTTTTCTAACTGGCTTTTTGGAAAAGAATAGTGCAAGTTGGACTTGATGATCCTTAAAGGGCTTTTCCAACCTCAACAATTCTATGATTCTAAGTATGCAAGCCTGGGGCTGTCTCTTCATGCTGGTTTTTCATGTTCTTCTAAAATCAAATGTGTCAGCCTTTAATTTAGCTGCTCTGTAGATCATAAACTTAGTTTACAATAACAACATTTCAGCCCTCTAGAGCTCTGATACAAGTCTATGGTTTCTTGATAGTCAGGATAAACCTCAACAGCAACAAGGAATGTGCTGTGTAGGTATGAGAAAAATAAGCAACAAAAGAAAGTTTGTGGCAGGTTATTTTTCCTCTGAATGTCAAGTGAATAAATCTTCTCCTTTTTGTGTGTTTTGTTACAACAGATTTGCATTTTTATCGGAGAAACTCTTCTGTTCTCAAACTGGGCTATCACAGCAGACATACTAATGGTGAGTGCACTTTGGAACAGCATCTTTCTGTGCTCAGAGAAGTTTGGCAACTTGCAAGAACAACCTGAAGTTCACAATTTCTGCTAGATCCTAGTCCCTACTTTAGCCTATTCTGGTTTTCATAAGTATTATTTTTGCTTACTGAAAAGTGACATAGGGGGAAAGAGAGAAAAAAAGATCCTTTTTGTCCTTTGTTCTGAGCACCAGGGACAGATGTCCAGAAAGGACAACATTTCTGAATTCTAATAATTTCCCAAAATTTTAAGTGTTTGTGCAAGACCCCACATGCAGAGCATTCAGGCAGCATTTCCTAACAGTCAGCATGGTTGTGGGCTTTGTTAGCAATAACTCAGCTTTGTTCTGCAATAGGAAATCCTTCCCTCCCTCCTGTGACCACAAAGGCAGCCCATCTACCTACCATTCAACACATACACAATAGAAACCCACCTCTGGGAGAGCAGAGAGGAAAAGAAAGTATAAAGAATTTTTGGACCATGTTCACCTTGTCCAAGAGGAAACTGTCAGGGACTTTTCAACTCATGTCCTTCATTTTCTATTCTTTCTCCACCACAGAGCTTTTTAAGTCTTTCAAATCAGCAAGCTGACCTCAGCAGCCCCATTTTCACATGAAATAGTCTGGACATTTGTTCAAGAGCTCTGCATGTTTTGTAGAGGTTTCCATCAGAGCCCATCAAACATAACTTGTGTTGAAGCCCTGTTGTGAAGGAGGTGTTGCTAATTGTATGAAAAGAAAGGCACTCAGGCACGGGACCATTACAGGACTTTCCTGAGGTCTTTTGTCAGCTTGTTGACAGAACTAAAATTATAATCAGTCTGGCATCAATAGAAAACTCCCTTGACTTGTATTTGCTGGTTATGCAAACACCAGCAAGGAAACAATCAGGTTCAGTATTCTGAGATGTAAAGATAATGGTGTTGATGTATTGATTCAGCAAAGAACTCCAAGCCTCTGTGCTTAAGCTGTGTTTATGTTGAAGTTCAAGGTTGTGTTTATATTTTGAAGTAGCTCTGCAGTTGCCATCGCTGCATTGCCTGATGAACTTTCCATCTTTCATTCCTTTGTGCAGGGAACTCTCTGAGAGGTGGGGTGGGGTGGTTAAATCCACTCCTCTCAGTGTGGGTAAAGCTCAGGGAAACAAAGGTTCTGGTAGCCTTGGATGGCTTTTAATGCCCAAGGTTCCTCCTGCCAGGTCCGCTGTGGTGGGACAGAGCTCTGTGGGGCTTCCCTGGGCTTTTGCAGCTTGTGCTGAGTTCAAGGCCGCTGTGGCCATTCATAATTGGGGTCTCAACACTTGCCCAGATGTGCAGCCTGGAGACAGCTGTGCTGAGGAAGAAGTTACAGTACAATATGTGTAGCTGCTCATTCCTGCCTCCTGCCAGAGCTTCCTGTTGCATCCTGCCCCTGGCTGTGGTGTTCCCAGGAGCAATCCCAGCTCTCTCCACTCAGAATTATGGGAGAGGTTTAAATTGCAGCTGTTTTATACCCTTCTTAACATTGGCTGGCACAGGTGAGGGCTCAGATGAGGTGGTCCCAGCTGCCAGAAGGGAGGATCCTGTCAGGCATGTTCAAGGAGGTCTTCCAGAAAATCTGGGCCAGAGACAGACCTGAAATTTGACCTGTGTTGTCTCAAGGTAACCCCAAAAGATATTTTCAACCAACTGCTCTGTTATATCAAAGGTATTAGGGCTGCCATCATTGTCCCATTTAATTACAGAGGTTTTTGCCTTGATTTCAATGTGACTTCAATATCCTGTAGCTTTTTAACAGCTTTTATAGGATTTGCCATCTGTCTTGCCAGCATCCTATAGTCAGTTGCATTTTGTAGGGATGCATTTGCAGTTATTTATGTTGCTTTAGTGCAAAAGAGTTCCATAAGAAATGATTGGAAATAATAGCTCAATTTTCCAAAACACAGCAAAGAAACTAAAGCCATGTTGAAAAATGGATTTTGGTAATTGCTGCCAGCTTTTCAGCTCGCTGTTCTCTGGTCTGTTTTGGAAAATGGACTAAGTGTTGTATATAATGCCCAGCTTGATGCATTAACAGCATGAGTGGATGTGTGAAAGTTTTAAAGAACTAAATGTAAACATCACTTAGATGAGGCCAGAGCTGGAAGCAAACAGGCTGGAGTGCAGACAGACACACAGGGGATGAGAGGGGGCTCAGACTGACAGTAGGTGAGAGCCAAGGCTACAGCCACGTTTGACAGGCAGCTTGGTGGGAAGTCCTTGCCAGACAAAGATGTGGAAATGCTTTAGCAGATGCACTTTATATGTTTGGCAAATTAATTTTCCTGATTACTATTTATTTGGTGTAATCAGAAGTGTGTCTGTTCTTGCCTGAGGCTGGGAAGGAGTTTAAAAGCATTATAAGCCTAAGCTTAACAACACTTTCATCCTATACATAAATATTACCCTGTTTTCATGGATAAAAGCTCTCAATACTGCCTGAACACTGATTTCATTATGCCAGGAGTGAGGCTTTTTGGAAACTGCCTCCCAGATGATCTCTCACAGCTTTCCCAAGTTTTACAGATCCCATGACTGCTTAAGAATCCTATCGGGCAAGTTGTTAAGGACCTCCAGAGGTTTTGCAAGTTTAATTTCCGTGGCAAAACAAGGATGTTTGCTTATTATCTTCCAATTTAATTGTTGGCTCTTCCTAGCTCTGTGCTTGCATTGCATCCCCTGCTCCTGTCTTTTCTGCAGCCCAAGGTGCCAAGTGCTGGCTCTGATAAGCTGTCAGTGCTGCAGAGCTCTGCACTGCCTGAGATTCTGAAGGGCTGATATTTGTTCTGAATGCAAATCTGTACAAAACAGGTCTGATTCTCCTGAGCACAACTCTCCATATCTCCTCCCAGGCACATGCTCAGATGGTGCTTGGGGAAAGGGGGGATGTTTTGTGTGGAGCTTGCTAATTATGAAACAGATTTCATCAGCCATCTTTGCAAATTGGCCAAAAAATTGCCAGAACCCCAAAGTAGCATTAAAACTGCCTCATAACAGCAACAATGAATGAGCTCCAGTGCAGCAGGCAAGTGTGGAACACTCTGAGACATGTGCAGTGTGTGGGGCTTTGTGGGAATCTGGAGCTAATAGTGGGGGTTTCATCCATACCACATCTCAAAAACAGAGATGATGGGCAGGGGCTTGGAATTTTTGTGTAAGAGCCACGAAGCAATTTAAAGTGCCTCTATTTCAATCACATTCTCTTTAGGACTTTGCTGAGAAAAGCCATCCTCCAGTTTATTCATAGTCCTGACATTCATGCAAAAAAAAATTGCTCTGAATGTTTCTGATTTCTTTTAAAACACTAGTTCTTTCTAAATGGTCATGACCTGCCATGGAGAAGCTGCTTTGATGTTTTGTTGTGAAGTCAGAGTCTTCCTTTAGGCTTGAAACAGGCACAGACTGATGCTCAGCTGTGCCATAGGCATGTAGGAATGTTGCTTTTATTCTGATTACCTTCCCTAAAAATAAACCCCAGTTATTTATTTAGTACAAAATGCTGCCCTATTTTTATAGCCGAAGATGAATTGCACTTCCAGAGGTTCTTCTTGTTGTTTCTCTGAGTGTCTCCACACAATACTCCAAGTGCTGCAGGTTACATTTGAAGGCAGGGGAGGAATGCCTGGGGATGAGGGAACACAGCCCACCCCAAACCACCCAAGGGCTGCAGGTGGAGGTGTTCTGCCCCATGGTGCTGGGAGCTGCAAAACCACAGCAGCCTCCTTTCTCTTCATTTAGGAATATTTTTTTTAGACAGTGTCTGCCTGGCTTTTGTGGAGGGTCTCTCTGGATCCCAGCCTTCCCCTTTTCTGAGCAGCAGGGACAACTGGGCTGTTTCCAGGTTCTGGCAGTGGCTGAACAGTGTTAGTGCCTGTTTTCTTTGTCTTTGGTGCTGAAAGAGGCCAGTTTGAATTGTCCTGACCCAGAAAGGGCAGCAGAGTGCTTGAGAGAGTACCTATTCAAGCTTAGACATAAACATGAGAACTTCCCTCTTTGACTCGTGGCCTTTTCCTGGGAGAAGAGTGATCTCTCCTTGGCTTTCCCCATTATCTTCTTTCAGACCATCTCCTGCTGGTTTCATCACAGGAAGGAGATGTCAGCAGCAATCCCTGGCCTTTCTGAACCTCTATTTAAAGAGCAGAGCTGCTTGGTCAGCCACCCTGCCCATCCTCTGTGCTGCCTCTGAACCTGGAATCAGGGATGAGCCAGGGCAATCCCACAGATTTCCTCCTTGGCTGCTGTGGCTCTCCCACCTCCAGTTTCTGTGGGATGTCCAAACCAGGCTGTGCATGGTTTGAATTTAGGTCTATTTTAGTATTGAAATGCCCATTTAGAGTTATAATTTACTTCTGTCTTCCAAGAACAGTAGATGTTTGCTACCAACTGCTTCCTGTCCATCAGAACAAAATGTTTTTTTAAGCAGGGATAGGGTGGAGTATTTCTGTTGTTTTTTGGAGATACTGGTTTAAGCTTTTTTTTTCTTTCTTTCCAATATGTTTTTCAAGGAGATCATATTCATTTCCTTGCTACATGTTGGGTTTTTGCTTTGAGGGGGGCTTTGTCTCTTGAATTCCACAACAAATATACCAAGTTTTTGCACTTCATGGTGTTTCAACCATCAATAACTTCTTCAGTTAAGCTGGAAACTGTACGCCTGCTTGCAAAACTGTGTTTGCATAATATAGCTACACATGCAAAATTATGTCTAATATATGTGTGTATTCATGTGTATAAATATTTATATATGCATGCACACATATGATACAGGTATCATTAAGATTTCTACCTCTAATTAGCATCAATTCACTGCCACTCCCTGAAAGTGGTAAATGTTTAATAAATGTGCCGTTTATTTTGTCCTTTTGCTACAAAAATTGATAGAATACAGAACCAGGCAGATCATTTTCTCCAGACTGGTTAACATAAACTTTACAGAAAGAAAAAATATTTTAGGTTTTAAATTTTGTGTTTCAAATTTATGCACAACTCTTGAATTAGGTAGAATTTCACTTTATCTACTCAGATGCCCTTTCCCAAAGAGCTCTTGCAGAATGTTTTTCCACTGCCCCTGTGTGAACTGGGCCAGGTGGGAAGAACAAAAATAACTCACTCTTAATTTTATCTTTTTCTTCTGTCTGGTCTATCCAGGTTGCATCCATTATCTGCCTCTTGGGGGAGTGGGAATGAATTGTGGGGCTCTCCTACTGTTCACATCCTGACCTTCAGCACACTTCTGTGTCTCTAATGAAGTTCAGAGCTAATTTTCCTCTTGGGATTTCTCCCTTCAAGTCACATTCTGGGTTCCTGGATGCAAAAGGAGGGCAGGGCCTGACATACACAGCTGGGTGGGTGCTCTGGATCTGAACTTATCCTGCTCTTCTGTTGCACACAAGAAGTTGAACAGGGTGCCTGCTTAATACATGGCATGAAAGTGCATTAGCAGGGTGCATTTGCAGCTTTGTCAAATCAGGGATGAAAGAACTGGCAGGTCATCTGAACATACATGGTAAACCCTAAGGAAAAGCATTTAATCTGATTTTACCCATCATTCAGAATTGTCTGTGCTTGGAATGAGATGGTAATTTTAAATAAGCATCAGTTCTCTTTTAGTGTGGATTTTCTCAATGCTCTTTCTTTTGTTTCTGGTTTTCTGGTGATTCTTTCCACTGCAGGCAGGGCAGCTCCCCTTCCCTGTGAGGAATAGTTCAAGCACTGCAATGTGCTTTAGTCCTGTGCCCTGAGTGAGTCCTCCCTGCCAGTCAGTGCAGGTAAAGGGTCTCTGTGTATCTCTGGCCATTCCTGAAATGTCACATTTCATTTATAAATTACTTTGGGAAAGGATTTCAGGATCCTGGCAAGGCAGGAGTTGTAAAGCAAGATGAAGGCAGCCCATCAGAGAGAAAGTGGATAAATAAAAGGGATCATGGTCTCCAGAGGGCTGAAAAAGAGTCATGCCTGTCAGAGGCACAGCAAAGGCACAGTGAGATCAGTGCTTACAGGCAGAAACAATGCTCACTTGGATTCAGAGACCTATTGAATTCTTCATTACTTCCAGCCTTTAAATCAAGAAAGGATCAATTAATAAACTGGGATATGTGGACTTGATGCAGATGTCCTTAGCCAGTGTCTTTAACAATTTATGCCAAAGACAATTACTTTGTTTTGCCTCTAAAAAGTGAATTATAAAATTAAGGTCATTCAACAGGACAGGGAGTTGCTGGGGTTTTTTTTTTTTTATTTTTTAATTTTTCATCCCCTTCTGTGGTTAGGGCTCTGTTATCTGTGAGCTCTAGTCCCTTCATGGGGAAGTAATTTGTGTTTTCCACTGCTCCTGTGTAATCTGACTGATTCTGCATGACCTGGCTAAGGGGTGTCATGTCCTATTAGAGGAGTGGAGGCCAAAACACAGTATCTTGGCTCTGGAAAATTTTCCCAAGGTGACTTTGTCACTTTTCACAAATGGAATCACAAATTTTTGAGAAAAATGTGAAGTGGCTAGAGATGGAGTGGGAAGGGAGGATATCTGGGGCTCCCAGCTGCCTGAGCCAGCTATGGACTGGCCAGTGCCTCTGTCTGGGTTTGTTTTGTGCTGCCCTGAGCAGTTCAAGACAGATGGGCAGGTTCTTGTTTCAGCTTCTTTACCTGTTTTTGTTTCTTTCCCCTTCTCTGCAGTACGTGGTCATTCCAACTCGCCGTGCAACCGCAGTGGCCTTGCAGAGTTTCACTTCACACCTCCTGGGAGATGCTGGCAGTCCTTATCTCATTGGATTTGTAAGTGCTCACAGCAGACTCTGGCAGGGTTTGCTCTGGTTTCCAAACTGCTCATCTGAAATGCCAGGTTAGATCCTGCTGGGAAGGAAGGCCTGTGTTTGTCAGCAGAATGGGAAGTGCTGCAGAGCAGTGCCACTTTCTTTACCTGGTTGGGTTGTTGTGAGCTGCAGTTCAAGCCGGGGGGACTACTTGGGTGTGGGAAATAAGCTTCCACATCTTTTTAGCCTGAGATGTTTCCAGCTCTGGAAAGAGAGAGTGTTCCTGTTGTGGTGTGGATGTGGGGCCCAGAGAAATTAGGTTGGAAGAGAGTTATGTGTGTGTTTAGCTGTTAACTGACCTCAGAAACCAAACACCTGTTTATGGGCAGCAAGACGCAGCTGTACCTGCTTTGTGTGACAGTAAATCACAGAACCACACAATATTCTGGGCTGGAAGGGCCTGACAAGGATCATCCAGTCCAACTCCTGGCCCTGCACAGACACAGCAACAATCCCACCCTGTGCTGAGAGCGGTGTCCAAACTCTCTTGGAGCTCTGGCAGCCTTGGGGCCACGGCCATGCCCTGGGGAGCCTGGGCAATGCCCAGCCAGTGGTTTTTGTTGTGTTCCTTCCTGGGGTGTTCACTTTGGGCTCCTTTCTGTGACCTCTGCAGTGACTGGCCTTGGTCTGACTGGGGATCTCCCTTCCCATGCCACCCTTATTCTGCTGCAGAACAGAGCAAGAGACCCAGATCCAAAATCTGGCACTCAGAGAACATTCACAGTTGAAAATAAAAGGTCTGGGAAATGTAATGAGGAAAAGAAATATGGATATACTGGGGAAATGTTTTTTTTTACTTCAGTGGAGTTTGATGCATGGAGTTTCAGAGATCACAGATCATCATTTATAAAACACAGTAGCTTCCACAGAAATCCATAAGTGACCCTGCTCCTGGTGTGTTGAAAGTGCTGCTTCCCAGGGATGTAACTGGGATCTTCACTGGTCCCATCTCCTGAATGACAGGACTTTGATGTGCTCCTCCAGCTCACACACAGCTGCTGGGTGCTGTGGGGTTTTTTTTATTTTTTACAGCCATCATTGCTCATCTATTCCTCCTATAGACACCAGTGTGTGTAGCTACACATATTTATTTATATATACTTAATTTTATGAGTATATCTGTTTAAATATACATCAATGTTTACTTTTGAGTGGCAGTGCTGTGGCTGCTCTGTAGCTCTCTGAAGCACACAGGAAAAGACAGATACAGATAAGACTGAGAAGACCAAAGAAATGAGAAATCTCTCAAGAGAATAAAAATGCACCATTTAGCTTAACTCTTTATTTACTTCAATGTTCTGGGTGCCTGGGGAGAAACAATCTTATTTTAGAAGTTATTTGAAGGTGACAAAAACAAAGGAATTGCAGGAGAGGCTGCTTCATGCAGGGCAGGTGATGTGGGGAGCGTGGGAGAGGAGAAGGAGCCAGGCAGGGCTGGGGCAGGCCAGGCTGCCTCAGGTGACTGCTGCATGTTCATCCTTTTCCTTCCAGAAGAGAGATGTCCAGGAGGAATTCCTAAGGCTCTGAATGATTGCAATTATTCTTGAAAGTTGCCTGGGGCTCTTCGATGTCATAGATTAAAAATAAAAGGTCTTTGGTTGTAGAAATAATGTGCCTTGCCCTCCTGGTATTCAGAGATCAAGCAAGTTGTGAGTTACTTAAGGATTTCTGGCTGAAATATCTATAGCCCAAATTTAATAGCTGCATTAGGCTTTGTTTAGACTGGGAAAATATTTGTTATTATTTTGAATTATTTCTGAATTATTCGTTATTATTTTTGAATTATTTTCCTTTTCTAATGCTGGAATTGTTGGGCAGTTGTGATTTGAGAGGAGGTGAGGCAGGTCCAAGGCTCTGTGCAGAAGATGAGTGAAGCCCTCGTGCCATGAAAGGAGCCAGCATCCCTTTGTGCAGCCTCTTTTCTGGCTGGGCTGATTCATCCTCCCTCTGCTCCCAGGACTGAAAGGTCAGCTCCAGCTCCACATAACACAGAAAACAACTAAAGTGAAAGGACAGCCAACTTCTGCACCAGAGCTAAGGCAAGCACTGGCCCTGGGTGTTACAAACCACAGGAATTGTCCAGCTGCAGTGCAGGGTGGAGAAACCCCATGCAGCATTGAACCCCAGCTGGGCAGGCTGCAGAAGGGGCTCAGATTCTGACCAGGATTTTCAAGGCAGTCTGTGAGGGTTGAGTAACCTGCTCCTGCTGGATTTGAGGGAAATTTGGGATCCTAATTCCCACAGTTCTTCTGGGAATCCCCACCCTGAGGGCATCAGCTCCCACTGCTGTGGCTCCAGATCCTTCACAAGGCAGACCAAGAGCAGGGATGGGTTTTGAAGGAGAGCAGCAGAAGGCCCTGGAGGTGTCCAAGGAATGATTGCATGTGGCACTCAGTGCTCTGGTCTGGTTTACAAGGTGATATTCAGTCACAGGTTGGACCTCATCATCTGAGAGATCTTTTCCAACCTCAATGATTCTGTGAGCTGCAGTAACAGGCAGGCTCAGGATGGGTGAAACTCAACCTCCTGATCACTTGGGTTCCCCTGGGATCTGCTGTGTCTTCCAACTGCTTACAGAATTCCCCCAGAGTTCCCTCACTAAATGATCAGTGCTTTGATCAAACATGGCTGGAATCCTACATGGCTTTGGTGAGTTTATAGTGAGATTCCCTCCAGCAATGCTCTTAATAAAGACCTGGGGACCCTTGTCCTTGTAGGGCCAAGCTGTGTCAGGCAGTTATCTCTGCTGGAGACAATAAATGTGGTATTGGTCTTAAAATCCCTGTATAAAACACAGAAGGTACTGATCAGCCTCAGGTGTGCAGTTGCTGCTGTGCTCTGTGGTGTGTCCTGGAACTCAAGGTCACACTCAGACTTTCTGTCACTTCACCCATTCCAAATCTTGCACTGCAGCTCCTTAAACCACCTAAAGCAGCAAATACACATTGGTGCTTAAAAGCTAAGTGGCAGGGAGAACATATGTGTGGCTATTTTTCATGTCTCTTTAAATATTGATAACTTTTATTGAGGTAAAAAGGCTTCAGATTGACTTACAAAGGAGTTATGCAAATACAGCTTTAGGGTGGCAGCTGCAATTTGCATAAAGCTTTACTACATGGCAAGCTCTGAGATCATTTACTGTAAATCAGCACTGCCTGCTCATTTCCAAATAAGAATAGACATTGCTGCAGAAGTTCAGTAGATGAGACAGCTTTTATTCCTAGAGACCTGCAACTTTTTTCAGGATCTTTGTGATAACCAACCTGTAGTTTAAATAACTCCTTTTTAACACCTCCAGAGTCACTCCACGCTTTATTCTTGAGGCAGTAGGTGAGAAATCTCATCTGCTCAGTGCATTGCACCCACATATGTGTAGTACTTTTCTGTCTTGACCACTCCCACGATTGCTGGAGCGCAGAAGTGTTAAGAGAAATGCCCCAAATCCCACCATTAATGTTGAGTATCAGATAAAGGTCTTCAACTGCTGCTCAGGCAGCATTTCAGACTCAGAAGAGCAAGTGGAGGGCAGTGGCAGTAGCACGTGAAATAGTTAACTCTTCTCAGGCTGCAACACAGCTCCAGCTCTTTGGATCACTAATACTGGTTTGATCTTGGTTGCCCTTTAAAATAAAACAGTTGTAAGTCCATGCTGCTGTGTCCATCTGTGCACAGGAATGAACCTGTTTTCCCTGCTCAGGGTTTACATCATCCTTCCTCTTGTGTCCCCCTCCACTCCCTGACTGCTCTTCTGCTTCTGGAAATCTGAATGCAGGCAGAAGGAGAATTTTATTTCAAGGCTGTGGCTTGGGACTTTTTCTTTCCTTCCTCCAAGTTTGTGATTTGCTGAGCACTTTGCTCTTCCACCCTTGCCTTGCCTGTGATGCCAGCGGGACCTGCTGCAGGAGGTGCTGTCCCTGTGTGGGCACACACTGCCCTCACTGCCCTGCTGCTGGCTGCTGCTGTTTGCTTCAACTCCCTCTCATCTCCTCTGTGCAGCTCTTCAGAAGGTCTGAGGATGAAAACCAGTCTGTATCTCCTTGTCACCTGGCCACATCAGCCTGTGAGAGGATGTTCTGAAGTGCCAGAGGCAGCTCTCCTCCAGGAGCACCTTTAGATGGGCCAGCACTGCTCCCTGGCCTCATCTGATGGTGGCTCCCATCCTTCCTGCCCTCCTGGGCTGTTCCAGTTTTACTGGAGGGACACCACCTCCAGCCTTGGCACCCTTCACTTTTCTCCTTCCCCAGCTTTCCTCTGAGCAGGTTGATAAACCTAATGAGCTATTTAAGCAGCAAGAATACTAATGACCTTCCTTTAGCAAGTAGTTAGCAGAGCTGTGTTAATTACCCCTGGTGCAGAGTACCAGGGCAAGCAGATCAGAATTTCATTAGGGGAAAGGCAAGTAAAACTGTGGTAAATGCAGCAATTAAGATACTTTTTTAATGAAAGTTATACCCGGAGGTGCATATTTCACAGGGTCTTGGCCCAGTTTGAAACAGCCTTTTTGTTGATTTGGTTTGAAGGTGTTTACCTGACCAAGTAAATCTGTATGCAAAGTAGCTCTGTGTATAAAGACTTGCCTGCCTGAGAAAGCAGAATTCGTGTATTATGGTTTAAAATTAATATTTTATGGCTTAAAATGCTGTGGCTGCTTCAGAGTAGGACATGCTTACTCTGGAAGGACACTTTTTCCAGTTTAGTTTGCTAGACTAAAACAGACCTCGGCCCACTGGGAGTCCAATCCACTTCTGTCTGACTTAAAACCAGGGTATAGCAATAAAGTGGGTGGTTGGGATGTGATGCTGCAGTCTGGGTGTTGTGTCCCTGGGTGACCCATGCAGCCATTCCTCAGACATGGCCCATTAGGTGCCTGCTGGGGGTCACACAGCCCTGTCCCTCCTGCCAAAGCAGGCTAAGAGATGAGCTCAAGGTCAAAAAGGCAGTCATGTCCTGAAACAAAAATGTGCAAAATACTCTCCTGCTGTGGCATTCACATTCTCTGAAAAAAAATCCTTTCTCCTAGGATTTTTCTCCTGGGCAGCTGAGAAGCCTCAGAGAAAAGGAAAACAATTCGTATCTCATTTGCTTCTCCTGTGTTGTGCTCATGTGGAATGTGGTTGGAGATTGTTTACCCACAGGTGATTGTTCCATTGGATTCTCCTGTGAGTTGTTTTCACTCTTTGGCCAATCAGGGCCAAGCTGTGTTGGACTCTGGAGAGAGTCAGGAGTTTTCATTATTCCCTTTTTAGCATTCAGTAAGTATCCTTTCTGTATTCTTTAGTATAGTATAGTATTCTTTAATATCATATAGTGTAATAAAGAAATAAATTTGCCTTCTGAGAACATGGAGTCAGATGCATCATTCCTGTGTTTGTTGGGACATTTCCCAGCAAATACAATATCCTGCCATCCGTCTCTGGTTCATGGACCATCAGGAGATATCCCACTGCTCTTGTGGGGCTGAGGATGGAACAGAGGTCTCTGTCTTGTTGCCTTTTGCAGCCATGTTCTAATATAGTGAATATGAGCCTGTATGAGCATCATCTCCCATCACCTGATAGAGTTGGTAGATGAAGTGTGATACACATTTATGGCTTTTATTGTTCTTTCTGTCCAAGTGCCAGCTGCCTGGCAGGTGTGGTGAGACCCTGATGGCACCACTCCTCCTGCAGAGATCTTTCCCCACGTTCATGCTTGGGTGTGACCCACACTGTGGTGGGTAAAATGGGACTTGGCCTTGCTAGTCTGAACATCCACTGTGCTTGCCAGGGAAATGATGTGAGGGTGAGAACCTCCAACCCCTCCTCCTTATTACCTGTTTCTTCAAGCAGTAACTTTAGGTTGAGGATTTCTCTGGTCCTGAGTAATTAAAAGCCTTTTTCATAGTGCACTGAAAGGCCAAATTTTTGACATAGCTGTCAGCTGCAAAAGAAGAGGAGAATTAACCACCTGGAGACCAGTCCTCATGGGATTGATCTCCTCATTGCAACGAGCTAACAAGCTTCCCACTTCTGATGAGTCAGGAACAGATAAAATTTAAGTCTGTTAATAAAATACCAAATGACTTCCCATCTCTAAATGCTCTGTACCCAGGGTTCACAGCCTGCTTTGGTGTTTTTTTCAGATTTCTGTGCATCTGTCACGTTCATGACTTTGTTAGATGTTCAGGTTCTCAGTATTTTTGATAAATGTTTAATGTAGGTGAAAGTATGTCAATAGAGAAAGCCCAGAAATCCAAAGCAGGTCATTGTTGCACTCGAGTATTTCAAGCTCTCTCTCATCTGCTCTGTCACTCCTCTGTGCACTGAAAACCTCCTTAAATAAAAGTTTTCTTCCTCTGAGCTGCCAAGGATCTGCATGCTCCCAAGATGGGCAGTTTTCATGGTGCTGAGCACCTTTCAGAATGTGTCCAGATTCTCTTCAACACAAGGATTCACTTTGCTTTTGTGGGATGTACAGACAGGGAAGGGGCCCGTGCAGCCAGGAGAGGTGGGGACAGGGCTGCTGCTAAAGATCCTGTGCCCCAGACCTGTTTCTGCATGGGAATGGGCACCCCCATCCCTACACATTCACCTACCTGGGTCATGGGAGTTCCTTCACATTCCCCATGGCATGAGGCATCTCTGTCTGGGATCAGAGGAAGGCCAGTCTCACCTTAGAAAATCCCTGAGCAGAGCAGACCAGAGAGAAAGGCAGTTACTGACTTGAGGAAAAGAGACTTCCAACCCTCTCAGGGCAAATGGGGCAGATAATTGCTCTGATGTACCAAGTCCATGTCCTGGCACAGCAAGCAGCATCCCTATGGATAATCTGAATTTACTGTAGCCTTTTTCAGGGCAGCACCATGTATTTAATGCAGCCTGATCATCCTGGGAGGGAGAAAATATCATTAAAAAAACAGGTTTACTTCTTCTTATTACAAAATGTTCCTTATGCCATTCAGCACAGTGTAAACTCTTCTGCTTCTCCCCAGGCTCAGCAAATTGTTTACTTTATAAAATCGCTCCTTTTTGCTTTCTCAGCTTCATTTTCATTCATAGTCCATTTTTTTAGGAAATTAAAGAAACCTTTCATATTCACTCTGACTTGAGAGTGGGTGGATCTCAAACCACTGTGGGGTTACAGGGAATACTGTGTTAAGGAACTGTACTGAAATGATCAGCCAGGGAGAACCTGGCTTGTATCAAACTGGTAATCATGAAAATCAGATATTTGTGCCAGAAATACTCTTATGTAGCAGGATTTGTGCCCAAGTGGCAACATCAGCAACTTAGAGAAGCCAGTTGCAGAGGAATTGAGATATTGACACAGCAACAAGAGAGGAGGAAATGAAAAACAGTCATTTCAGAAATGTTGTTACCATTACACTGTGTAATTAATAAATCATTTCATTTACCCACCCAGACTGTTCAGGAGAGACAGAGCATGGAATCCAGATGCCTTCCTTGGGCTTCAGCCCATCTTGGCATCTCCTGTCTCCATGGCCTGTCCCCTGTTCCAAGGCACACACCACACTCCTCCCAAGACAGTAATGAAGTTTCCTTTTGTTCCTCTGTTGTCTCCTGTGCTCAGATGGAGACACAGGTGGGGATTTGGGGCTGGGATGGTGCCCACTGCAGCTGCACTGCTGGTTCTCCAGAAAGCAGGAGCTGTCTGCAGCTGGACTCCATCCAGGTGCTGCCACCAGCTGAGCACACACTGTCCTGTTCTGCTGTGAAAGTGCCTCCAGCTGAGTTTGTTCAGCAAAGTCATTCCTCTTGCTCTGAGCTCTGTGCTGCACTGCGAGGGAGGAGATGTGAACATTCACAGCTAGGTTGGTTGTTGGGAAGGATGAGAGTTTGACAAGTCTCACAGATATGTGTGCTTAGCAGAAAGATTTTTGAATGTAGAATCTGAAGAAGGAATAGAGATGGAAGCAAGTTTTGATACAGAAGAAAAGAATTGCTGAGCCCGTCTTACTGGATAACCAAGAAGGCAAAGGGTGTGTTAGTTAGAAGGGGTTTTTATGGCTTAGAGCAAAGGAAAACTCACCTCAAACAACAAGATGTTTTTACCAAGCAGAAAGACAGCACAGGCAATCAAGTCAGCAAAGTTGCAAGTAGAAAAAAGATCTCCGAATTTTCCACTGCAAGAAAACTGAAAAACAACTTCTAGCTTGAACTGTAATGTATTGACTTTTAGTGATTTGAGAGCAGTAACATGAATATGGTAATTACAGGAGTTATGGTAGGCTATAGATAAAAGTTAAGGTATAGATTGGTTCTACTGTATGAAGATGCTCAGCAAAGAAAAGTCTATAATGCATTGTAACCTAAACTCAGGGTCTCCAGGCCTGCCTGCAGCTGGAGCTGATAGCTGTGGGCACAGCTCTGTCACCCACAACCCTGGACTGCTGTAACACCTTGGATCCAATAAACTGCATTTTGGAGAGCTGCCTGGAGTCCCACATCCCTAATTCAGGCTCTTACAGTTGGTATCAAAGACTTGTGATTAGACTGCAGAGCAGCAACAGGACTTCCCTCTTGATTTTCCACCCCCACGTTCTGCAGAGATGTTTTGAAGCTTTTTGGCACCTCCCAGCTGGAGGAACAAAGGAAGGAATCCCACACACGACTCCGTGCTGCAGAGCTGGCACCGGCCACGCGCAGCCCCCGCAGTTTGTTACTCATCTTAGAGAGAAGACACCAAAAATTATGCTTGATTGGGTCCTGCCAAATCACAGTTGGCCAGCTCAGGATGCTGTCATTGCAAGGAAAACCCAAAATTGGCAGTACAGAGCAGAGCATTTGGCAAACGGTGTGTCATTCTTGGAGCCTGGGTCTGTAATTATGTCCTGTGTCCTCTTGAGTGGAGATGCCAAAGTTCCAGCCTTGGCAGGTGGTTTGGAGCAAACTAACAGAGAGCAGTGACTGCTAACAGCAAAAATATATATGTGGACCAGGTAAATCCTAGAGTTTAGAGGTGGAGACCGTGGGGAGTGAATTATATGGAGCCTGGGTGAGGAAGCCCAGCAGGCTTGGTGGAAAGAATTACACCTTGAAAGGGAGGAAAGGCAATTTTTTCTAAACTGTGCATTTACAGAATGTGTTTGGTTAAAAATGAAAAATACAGCAGATTTAATAATAACATGATTTGTTGCTAGAAAAGGTCAACACAATTTGTTGCATTAGAAGGGAAGGTGTGAGACAAACTGCATTGGGAGATTTATCTTTTGGAGACTTTACACTTTCAAAGCAGTTTTTTAGCCTAGAATGACATGCCATCCATGGAGAAAGCAATCAGAACCACATGCATGGCTTTTCATCCTCTGCTGCAGACTTACCATGTCAACTTGTCAAGTGATTTATTGTCCGGTCCTTTTAGAGAATAATTGTATCCATTCCCAAAAATGAAAAGTGCTTTAGAATGTCTAGATTTCTGTTTTAGAATATCCTCAATTCTGGCTATTGCAGTCTGACAGAGACATTGACTCAATGCCAAATTCTGGTTGATCATGAAGAGTAAGGGAAATGTTTGGAATTAAGGTGTGTGGATATAAAAGGGAATTAATGACCAGCTGATGTCCCTGAATGCAGAACACATTCTGCTACTTTCCTGTGGTGCATCCTTTTCACATTCAAGTCTTGTTGCTGTTTTTTAATAAATCTCTCTGACTAATGGTCACTTTATTTGCCTTCAGTCTCACATGAGAATTGTTTGCAACACTCTTGTTTTTCTTCTTGTGTTTTACACTGTGAATAAAGTTCTTTTTGAGAGGACTAGAACTCTTCTGTATCCCAAGCACTGAAATTTTCTCCTCATCCTTTCTAGGGCAGGGAATGAAACAGAGAAATGAGGCTAAAACCCTTCAATTCTTTCTGTAGTTACACTCTTCCAGTGTTGATTCACTCCTCCTGTAGGGCAGGATGTGCTGAGGATGTGTCCTCATCTCCAGCATGTGCAGTAGTGTCACCTCCAGCACTGGGCTGGCAGCTCCTCCTTTCCATCCCTCCCCAGGGGCCAGGCTGGGCTGTGAGAGGGGCATAAACACACCTGAGACCCCCAGTGCTCCAGAATTTTCCTGCTAAACCACACCCAATGTTCTTTGGAGCCCCCATGAGCATCATCCTCCTGGGACCTTCTGCTGTGCTTGGCTCTGCTCAGGCATCTCCTCACACAAATTTACCTTCCAGGTCACTGCAGAGTGTGAGCTGGTGATTTGTCCTGCATGGTGACAGTTCTTCTTTTCACTGTCAAGATTTAAGCCTTGAATGTCAGAACTTGCTTGTAGGTTGTGTTTGACTCCAACTTTTCCATTACCAGTGATGTGGCAGTTTTGGAGTTGCTGCACAAGCTTTGACTATTTCTGGAGCTGATTTGTGTGTGTGCACAGCAGCAGGATTTTTTGTTGCAAATTCCCTGCAGTCTTTTGATATAAATTAGTGTTTCTCCCCCAGCAAAAGGTCATGGATAAAAACAGAGCTGGACATTTAAATACCCAATGCCTTGAGACCCACCCCAACTGCTGCTACCTCTCTGTTGGATTTATGGAGAGTAAAATTGTTCGCTGGGCAGTAAATATTAAAATGTGGAAGTTTAAACTACAGATATGCATTACATTTTACTGAGTTTTAGCAAAAGCTTTTCATAACAAACTAAATAGTGCGGTTGTATGTCTCTGCTCCTTTGTGTAGGTGTAAATAATTTGTGTTTACTTTCATGTAATGATGCTTTTTGGTTGTCAGAAGGTGCAGATTGCCTTGATCCATTAATTTGGTGGTGTGCAGTGCCAGCACAGCCCCATGTCTGAGCCTGGGACAGAGCCATGACTTGCACACAATTACACTTCAGGCTTGAGAGGTTGGAAGAAGGAATGAGCCCCATATACCTCAGACATGGGCATAAAGCCCCCAGGTTCCAATTATTTTTCTCCAAATCAGATGGGATCTGTTTTTGGGTTTTTTTGTTCTTTGGAAAACATTTCCCCCCCTTCCCACTCAGTACACAGAAATGGAATTTAATACCTCCCTTTGCTGAAAGATAGATCAGGTGTGGGAGTGAGCTGGACTTGACAGGAATTGCAGAAGATTGATCACTGCCTCACCCCCTGGGCAGCACCAGCATGGCCCTGCTGCCTCCCCAGGGTGTTTGGGCAGAGCAGCAAGGTCAGACACCCACAGATGTTGTCACTGACACTGCCTGGGAGAGCATGGAAAGGGCTGTGGGAATAAAATGAGATCAGGCCAGAAGAGTGACAGCCAGAGGAGAGCCCCTGCCAAGCCTCAGAGCAGAAATTGCCCAGGCTCCAGAGTGGAAGGCTGAAGGGTGTGAGGGACATTCAGCTTGTACTGAACACACTGTTCCATTTTAAAGCTCACACATGTTTGGTGGGTGGTTGTTTCAGGAATCCTGTTCCCTTCACTCTCATGGTGTCTGTTTTTCTGCTCCTCTCTCGTAGATCTCCGACCTGATACGACAAAGCACAAAGGAGTCTCCAGTGTGGGAGTTCCTCAGCCTGGGTTATGCTCTCATGCTCTGCCCCTTCGTGGTTGTCCTGGGAGGGATGTTCTTCCTGGCCACAGCCCTCTTCTTCCTCAGTGACCGAGCCAAAGCTGAGCAACAGTGAGTAGCCTGGCCATTGCCAACAGGGAGGCACCACAGCCTGTTTGCTCTCTTGAACCTTATGCTTGTACTCTTCCCCTGGCTTTGGCCCTTCCAGGTAAAGGATGTTGGGTTGTGTGTTCAGAACCTGGGCTCAGCAGAGTGCATGAGGCTGCACGAAGCACAGGGGCTTGGGTCATGCTGGCTGGGCATCCTTTACACGCTTCTGCTCTGGTGGATCTCAGTTGTTGGCCACGTGGCTCAGAGGGGAGCACAGGCCCCTCACACCCTTGCCTGAGCATGTCACAGCCCAGGCTGTCCATGGTGAGGGGCTGCTGGGTGCTGGAGCTGGTGGAGTGTGAGGTCAGGAGCAGGAGGTGCTCCCCAGAGCTTGGTGGTCAAGGCTGCACCCACCTGCCTCCATCCCCAGAGCCCCACTCACCATCTCTGGCAGTCAAGAACATGAGGCAAGGAAGCAGCAAGCTGTGTGTGGGAACATGTGCATTCAAGGGTTGCTATGATAAAGAGTCTTTCCCAGTCCCTTCTTGCAGCTTCATGAAAGAAAAGCTACTGTTTTTCAGTAAAGAAACCGATTCGGATCATCTCACGGTTGGCAACTACAGTAATTCAGAAGACGCTTCCACATGACATACAAACTTCTGGGGTTAGTCTCTTTCTCATCATTGTTGAAAAATAAGAGTTACTATGTGTAATGTCATGCTCAATATGTGGGTAGGTGACTAGTCTGGTGTTGGCTGTAAGTTGCCTTTGCTTTTCCCCTGCTGGAGAATGGGAGCCTTGATTTACCTTAAGGAGAAGGACCCTGGAATATCACTCCAGGTGTAGTAGAGGTGGAAGGAAAATTAGGTGCTTGGAGTTGACATAAGTGTGGGAACAGTTTGGGTGATACTTTCTGGCTCACACTGTCTTATCAGATGGATGAAAGAGATTTGGAAGCAGTGCCACAGATGGTGCTGTGGCCCTGCAAGTGCAGTTCTGCCCTCCTTTTACTAGCATACATAAATACCAAAGAAAGGAGAAGTTCCTCTATTTTATTTTATTAAACATTGTGGAAAAACAAGACCTCATGTCATAAGGATGGGAAGTCCTACAGAGTTGAACTTCAGTGTGGCTTTGGGGGTGTGATTGCCTGGTTTTGCCAGGATGTGTGTGCCTGGTTTGTTATCTTCATACAAGGGTCTTGAATGGCAGGAAGGGAGGTTGGAGAGTAGGTGCTAGGAAGGACTTCCTAAGAGAAAAAAGAGGTAAATCCTCCAGCAGATTATTTGGGTAAGATGTGAAAGCTGTCCCTTGTTTCTAATGGCCTCCCTGGAATGGCATGAGGCAGGGAGGTGGGATCTGCTCTCCAGCCCTGTTTTGTGCTTGTGCTGTGCTTGTGCACATAAGCTGTACATGCCAGTCCAGGCAGCGACCACCTGGTGACATGGCAAGATGAACAGAAGTTTCTGGGTGCTCAGGGTGGTTTTTTTTGCTGCAAGGAGCTGAAAGTCCTACTTGGTGTCAGTGCAGCAGATGAAACCCCTTCTGTAGCATTTTCCTTTGCTCAGGGTGCTCACCTGATTATAGAAAAGCTTCAGGGCTTGTTATTCCTGTGTTCCAAGAGGAGAGTGCTCATTCCACTTCCAACTGTGGTGATTTGTGTCCCTTTGCAAAACACATGCTGCCAGTGTGGCATGATGGCACCTCAGGTGGCAAAGGAGGGGCTCAGGATTCAGACAGTGATGAGTCCCAGGTGACTCCCATTTTTTAGCATGTCAAGCCCACCTGGACCTTTATGCTGAGCAGGGCACTGTGGTATCCAGCTGTTCTCAGCTCCAGTGCAGACCTCAAGGAGGAGGGTTTGGTTCACTCAGGACACACCACAGGTCTCAGGCTGGTTACTAGCTGGGTGACTCTGCTTGGCTGCCAGCACTGCTGTGTCTTACACAGTTGTTCTGCCAAAGCCCCAGCTTGCACAGCAGTGTTAATGTGGGAGGGAGATCACATCCACACCTCCAATTGCTCCTACACAAAAGGGATCTCTGCCCTTAGCAGCTTTGGTTGTACTCTGTCCACATCCAGAGCAACCAGCCTCCCGAACAGCCACTGCTCCATTCTTAGAAGAAAAACATTCAGGTTTCAAATCTGGTTTTGCTTCTCTTTCAGCATCATTCCCTTTCCTGACTCACATTTGTTTATGAATTTTTTATTAGTCAGTCGCAGATATTTTGTATTGCAAACCGGGGAGAACAAGTGTCATAAATAATGGTTAACAAAATAATTTCTCTCAAGTGACTCCTAGGAAGGGTACTCTTTCTGGGGTGTGCCCACTCCTATGTTAAAAATACACTGTGGCATCCTGCAGTGAGATTCCTGGAGTGCAGCTTCACTCAAGTTACTGAGAAGTGAGAGTGGAGTAAGAGAGAAGTAAGGCTGGAGACTGTGGGGGGACCCTTGACATACAAACTTCTGGGGTTAGTCTCTTTCTCATCATTGTTGAAAAATAAGAGTCACTATGTGTAATGTCATGCTCAATATGTGGGTATGTGCAGCAGGGTCTGTGCTGTCAACCAGGTCCCATCTGCCCCCTCCAGCAGCTTCAGTGGCTCCTCAGAATTTATGGGGCAGGATTTATTTGTTAGCATCTCCATGCTTGCCTGTGAGAGGAAAGGTAACAGCATTTTGCTATTAGTGGATAAAAACCCCAGATCCACCATCCAGCTCCCACCTGTCAGTCCATCTGCCCTTGGCATCACACCCCTTTGGCAGGGGCTGCTTTCTGCCCAGCCAGTCCTCCCTTCCATCCTACCTATTACTTGCTGGGTACAGAGGAATTTCTATTTCAGGCTGCCTTGTTTTCCCTGTGCAGCCAGTCCTGCTGCTCAGACAACAGGAGCTGGGAGCTGGCTTTGCCAAAAGAAATCAATTAACCTGCGGGAGCGGCGTCACACGCCAGGGATTAAAGCCATCCATCACTGCCAGGGCCAGGGCACAGGGCACTGTCACCACCCCTCCAGTGACCCAGCACGGGAGCAGAGAAGTGGAACACTGCTCTCACAGCCTATGGAAGCTGAGCTGTCCCTGCTTTAGCTGCCACACTCCTGTGAAATGTCGTTCAGGGATTTATTGCTGGGATTTCTGAGTTTGTTTGTTTCTTTGTGTAACCGTCTCTGGGCATCTGCTTAGAAATAATTTCTTCTTCCAGGCAGGGCAGATACCAGGATAGCAACTCTTTCCTGTAAAGCTTCCTCCAGTTTCCACCATGCTTCCTTTCAAAACAAGAATTTCCAGGCTTTCACACTACTTTTACCATTGCCACAATTCCTGACATATTTTGTATTTTTTTTAGCACAGGAATTCCAGTCAACAAGGCTGCTCACAAAACACAAATGAAAAAAAAATTTCAATAGAAATTCTTTTATTACCATTTTCATGCTGCTTCAGAAGTCTGATATTTTAAAGAGGTTTTTAGAAAATGTAGTACTAGCAGAGAACAGGATAGCACATCACTCTGTGCTAATAATCCAATCATTTTGGGGACTAGTTCTATAACACAAATTCAATCCCACCATTCCAAAGTGATAAGAAAGAGAAAACAGTTAAGAATGGGTTCTGTAAGAGGTCTTAGGCACTAGCAATGATAAATACTTCAATTGTTTTTTAAACCACTCAACTACAATTCCTTCTGTGATATCACTGGACTGTGTTGCTTTTTCTTTCCTGCTCTGCACCTCTGCAGAGGAGACTTAAAGCAGTTGTACTTAAATTCCAAACATCAGCACTCTGAACTGTAATTCTCTTACCTGCTTGAGGGATATTGGTGAGACCCAAGCTAGATTTTAGACTCTCTTGCCATGGCAGAGCCCTCCGGAGTGGATCAGAAATCTGATAATTGCACTTTTATCTTCAAGCTCCATCCCAGGTACCTGTGCAGCCCTGCCAAGGAGCCATTTCCAAGGCTGGGAGCAGTCCAGGTTCTTCACTCCATGGAATTAAAAACCCAGCAAGGCTGAGAGTTGTGTCTGAGGTTTGTGTCCATCCCTTCCTCACTCACAGTGTGGAGCACTGGGACAAAGAAAGCTTCACCCTGCAGGGCTGCAGAAGAAAAGCCCACGTTGGGTATTTGACAGAAGCTCCATCAATAATTAGGAAAAATGTGCTATTTTTTAATTAGAAAAATGGATTCAAAAAAGTCCCTTTCCCAAGGTGTGACAACTTTTGGGTACCAGGGATATCAATCACCACAATTAATGTGTAGCAGGATCCTCTCCTGGGCAGTGAGTGCAGTGATCCTGCAGCCCTGTCCCCAGCCATGGCCACTCCCAGCTGCTGCTGAGGGAAAACCAAATTCATCTGGATTCTTCCTGAAAAATCACCCTGTGCAGGTGTAGGACACCTCAAAGGATTCTGTTGTTTTAACTTCTTCTTCGTTTGGTTCATTTTTTTAAACTTAACCCCTGGTTTTACACCTGGTAACATTAGATTTGCTGGTTTTTTCCAGAGGTATGAAAAGATGCTTAGGATGGGTGTCCAAGTTTTATACTGGCTCAATCCCTCTCTGCATGATAGAGGCTGATATTTTTGCCAAGGACACAGCAATGCAGATCAGGCAGCAGGATGCAACTGCAGAGTGGATCCCTGGTGCAGCCAGAGCAGGAACAAAGAGCTGCACTGATGCAGATATTGAGAACAAAAGAATTCAAGTCTTTAACCAGTGACCACTCAGCACCTGAGAGCCTGCAAGCCTGAATCCTTCACCCCTTTGTTTGCGTAATAAGAATCAGGTTATTTAAACAACTCAAGGTATTTCTTTCCTTCTAAAATGAAAATTAAACATTTAATAAGACAAAAAAATTTACTCTTAATGTCTTTGATCTGATGTGGAAGCTCTTGATGAGTAGAAGTGCTGGTGGACATTTAATTTTAAAAGTGGTGTGTACAAACACTGAAAAAAAATCCTCTTTACAGAGGAGATAGCAAAATCCACAAAAAGAACCATCCCTAGTCCAGACACTTCTGTCTTAAACATGGCACATCTTCAAATTGCATTACAGGAAAAATGAGAATAATCCATTTTCAGGCTCTTTCTTCTGCCTCCTATCAGGCTTATTTTTAGCCTTTTGCAGAACTGGATATAAAATTATCTCCCAGTTCTCCTATTGCAGCAATTTGAAAGTGTCTGACCTTATTTTTGCTTTGCAGATTCTATTATGTGGGACAGGGGAAGGACTCACAGAGTTGTCGAACCTCCCTTTCTCTCATTTTTCTGTGGCAGCAGCTGGAGACAGAAGGGACCCACCAGGTGACCTGATGTTGTTGCCATTAACCATTTCCCAGGTATTGAGGTGGCAGCTGACTGGTGCTGAGTGTGCTCCATTTCTGGTAGTTTGCATTGCCAAAAAGAACATTCCTTCTCTGAAATTGCTGGAGCTGTATCACAGAGGGTTTTATAGGATGCTGGACACTTATTTTAGAGAGATGTGTCAGTGCTGCATTGAGGCAGAGTTTGGATTTGAGGATTTCAGGAGCTGCAAGTGGATTTTAACAACTCCCAAAAAGGGATTTTTGAGAACAGTTTGCTCAATGCTGAAACTCAGCTGCTTATGGGGAGGAATATCATTGCTTCATTTGTTTTGACTTTACAAAAGAACAATAATTAAACATTTCTACAGTGGTAGAAACTCGCAATGTTTTTTAGCCCACATAAGACATTGTTGGCCTTTGAAGCCACATGAATTTACAGCAAAAAGCCTGGATTAAATGCAGAGGATCTGCGGTGATGGAAGGAGAGAGGCAAGGAGTGAGTTTTGAGTATCTGACAGTGGCGTGATGAAAACTCACAGACTGCAGATGAATAAGATTAGACTATTAGATGGTTTATATGGAATCTGTGGTAAGAATATGAAGGGGAGAGGTGGTAAAAATGTAAGTGGTTCTGTTATTGGTTGGAAAAGCTCCTTGTAGAGCTGTTGGTTTCTCACCTGTTTACTGGCCATGTTTATAACTCCATAAACCAAAAATGTAACAAAACCAAGAATGTAACAGCTTGGAACTTGAATTTTAAATGCTGGTTTGCTGCTGCAGTTGGGAGCTGCTGGTGTCATGCAGGTGGAAAATATTCTCATATAGAGCAATTGCTGATTTGTTGTGCCCCTTCAGGCAGCCTGTGGATTTCCTGCAGGTTGGGTGTGAGGTGGCAAAGGTCAGTGTGGGTTCTCACAGGCAGTTTGAGCTCAGCTGTGGTCCTGACAGGGTGTTTGAAATGCTCTGTCAGAGTTCAGCGTTGGCAGCAGGAGCTTTGCTTTAGCCCAGGCAGAAGGATGGGGGCAGCTGCTGCTGCTCTGGGAACCCCTGATCTGTGGAAGGGGCTGTGGGCAGAGCTCTGGGCTCTCCAAACCACCCATTCCCCATCAGACTGACCTTCCCAGGTTCATCCCCTGTGCCACAGAAAGGAAACAATATTCCTACACTAGCTACTCAGTGCTCTGCCACAGCAAGAATGGAACTTCTCCATGTGCCTTATGCTGTAGGAAAGCCAAAGCTCACTTTTCCAAGAGCTCCAGATCAAGAACTACGTGGGAGTTTTCCTTCTGTCTTGGCTACTGACTCACTGCTGTGAGCCCCAGGAAGTCAGAGGTTGTCCCTAGAGTGCTCATCAGCTGTAAATCAGGATTGAAGGCACCTTCCCACAGGATGCACTGCAAGGGGCACTGAAATCATATGCTACCAATGGACCCAGCATGTCAATTGGCACTGGCATTGCAAAGGAGAATTCTTGGCATACAGGGACTTTGCCATGCAGGAGGAGATTTAAATTCTCACTGAGACAGATCCTTTGCTAAGGCTGCCCTGGCGCAGAGACAAAATCTGATCAGATCCCACGCAGGTGACTGGAGCACTGAGCAGAAGGCAGCAGCCTTCCAAGCAAGAAACAATCTCTGACACAAGGAAATGGAAGAAATCATGAAAAATTCAGCCATGCTGTTTCCTGATGTCAGAGCATTTTGCAAAGGTATTGGCTTTTATGAGCAGCAATGACCTCTCCTTGTGCAGCAGTCTGCAAGGCAGATCCTGTGCCTCTGGGTGTGTTAGAGCAATTTACTGTGCTTGGGTCCTTGACCTGGGCCAGGCTTTAACCCCTCACAGCCACTGCAGAGCATTGGGAGAATTGGAAGAATAAGAGCTGGAAAACTTGTGTGTTGAGTACAGTTTAATAGGGAAAGCAAAAGCTGCACCACAAACAAAGCAAAACAAACCAAGGAATTCACTCCCCACTTCCCATGGCAGGTGGGTGTTGAGCCATCTCCCAGGAGAGCAGGGCCCCTTTACACACAAATTACATGAAGGACAAACACCTTCACTCCAAACATGCTCCTTTCCTCCTTCTTCCCCCACTTTATATACTGAGCACAGTGTCATAGGGTGTGGAATATCAGTTTGGGTCTCCTGTCCTGGCTCTGTCTCCTCCCATGGACACCCAGTTCCTCACCAGCATGGCAGGACAAGGAGCAGAAAAGGCCTTGGCTCCATGCAATCTCTTTTCAGGAATAACAAAAACATCTCTATATTATCACCCATGTTCAGCACAAATCCAAAACACACCCCCACTCCAGACACTGGGAGGAAAATTCAATTAAATCTACTCCAGCCAAACCCAGCACAGGCTGAGTGACATCTTTTAGAGAAACAGGGACAAACTGTTGCAGTATTACCTCCAGTGCTCCAGTAAGGAGTGTCTTAAGTGCTCTGGCTTGGTCATTCCCAAAGTTTTCGCCAGACCACTGCATGCCACATGTCAGGACTGTAGCAATGGATTGGAGTGGATGGATGTTTCCTTGAGGCCTCCAGGCCATGTTGGACAGGGCTTGGAGCAGCCTGGTCTGCTGGGATGTGTCTCTGTCCATGGCAAAGGTTGAAATGAGGTGATCTTCAAGGTCCCTTTCACCCCAACTGATTCCATGGTTCTGTTATTTCCCACTCCTGGTAGCTCAGAGGTTGGTGAAAAGACCTGTAGCATGAGCAGTTATTTTGGAGGATAAGAAGTATGTTTTTAATCAAGTGCCATCAGGATGTTCTACAGGATTTTCTATTTTAAGATTTAATTCGTTCTTATCTGCTTTTTATGTCATGTTTTCTTTCCCTTGCCATCCAATCATTCAATCAAAAGTGAGGCACTCCACTGCCTCTTTTCTCCATTATTTCAGAGGACATAATTGCATGTTGTTACACACATCTTCCGTGGCACTAAAACCCTCCACCTCAGTTCTGAGCCCATCAATATCTGGCAGAATTATCCTTACAGAGACAGACTCAGGCACAAAGTTTCAAGACCCACATCTTCACAGACTTCAGGGATCTGTGGCAGAGAACCCCCAAAGACTGGTGAGCTCTGGAGCTCATTTCCATCCAGGTCTTTGGGACCCTGATTGATGCTGTAAACTGCTCATCTTCACATCTGTTCTGCTGCCTGGGAAAATAGCAGGAAAGGTTATTGATTTTTCCTTTATGCCAGTTTTCTCCTCAGTAAAGATGTGTGAAAGAGGAAAAAGTGAAGCTGACCCATGTTTCTGCCTCTGGAGACAAATCTGCACCTGGATTAAATGAACAGATGGAAAATACTGACAGTCTGTGCAGCTTTGAGGGGCTGAACCAAATAGAGGGGAAAACATATTTGCTGTACATGATTATCATATTTTGTTTACTAAACCCACTGACATGCAGGAAGAAAAGGGGATTGGGGCCAATTCATTTCTTCAGTGCAGCTGGAGGAGCTCTGTCCCCAGCATAGAGCTGTCACACCACAGTGACAGAGCAGTGCAGAGGGAAAGGCAGGGCACAGCCAGCTCCTGTGTGAGCCTGGGATGGAGAGCACAGAGCCCCTGGCTGGGAATGGAGCACAGACAGGCAGCAGCCACAGTGAGCACTGCTCCTGCTCCAAAGCAAACTCCTCCTGTGCCAGATTGTTGGCTGAATTTTGTTAGAGTTCTCTTAGCATCCTTTTCCTCCAGCAAACTGACCTCAGCTCCATCAACAGCCCCTTCCTGCAGGCTGGATAACCTGTCAGATGCATCAGGAAGCTCAGTGCTTGGATTATTTTTAACAGTGCCATCCTGTCCTTGTGCCACTCACTGAGAGCTCTAGGCTGATGGGTCACTGCTGCTCTCCTTCCCTTTCAGTCACTGTTTCCAGCTGCAGCCTGCTTGGAGTCTGAAGTTCTGCAGGAATTCATGTTGTCAATCACATCTTGTCCCAGAATTCCTGACTTCACCCTCAGAACAGCTTGAGGTCAGTCAGAGCAGGAGCTGCTCTCTGGGAGCAATCCTTGATTCTGCTGTTCTTGCTGAAGGTAGGAGGTCAGAGTGAGGGTGAATGTTCTGAACCCTTTTTGGGGAAGACTGGAGGCTGTGGCAGCTTGTTCAGCATCCCAGGAGAGCTGCTGTGGAGCAGGGAACCAAATCCATCTCCTTCCAGCTGCAGGTGAAAATGGGAACTGTGCTTAGCTACTGCAGGCAGCACTGGCAAACCCAGCTACCTGCTGCACTGTTACCAAAACTCTCTAATGGAGGGCAGAGAAGGTACACACTGGAACTGGAGTGTCCAGCCTGCTGGGTTTGCTCCTCCTGAAGTGTCTGGTGGAAAGCAGGTGCAGGACTGGCACCAGTGTTTGCACTCAGGGTGTGGCAGAATCCAGCTGAGAGATCTCTGGTTTGTTTTGGCTTCTGCAGTGAGCAAAACAGGGAAAGAACAGCTGTGGCTTTGATTGTTACAGGGGCTGCTCCAGCTCTCCTACTCCATAACTCTTCCAGCAGTTATCTGCAGGAATTAGTGATAACAGCAGCAGCAGTGCAAGTCCCTTCTGTGTTCATGGATCAGTTAATAAAATTCACTCTTCCAGCAGGAGTGAGCTACCAGTGACCATCCTTGGCCTCTGTTTTCCTTGTCCAGTCTCAAGCAGCAACATCAGCTCTGAATGCCGCTGTTTCAGTAGCTGGAATTTCAGCCTGGCTGGGCTGCTCATCATCCCTGAGGCACAGCTGGAGGGTGATGTTGCTCTGATGCAAAAACCATCCTTTAACTGGCTGCATTTGAAAATAGATTTGTTTTTCATAGATGAAGGCCATAAAGTCTCCTTACCTTTCAAGGATGTCTGGCCATGAACTTTTCATCACCTAAAATTTCATGTTTTAATATATTTACAAGGCCTTTTGGAGATGTTTTTAACCTCCCAACATCTGAGGAAGTTCAGACATGAGGAATCTGCTGGGTGCTGCCATTAGTGACTGGTCCCCCTGTGTCCCTTCCTAAAGCACTGCTTCAGACAGGCACCTGATGGTACATTGCAGCAGAAACACACAATTCTCTCCACTGAAATTAAGGACAAGGATCCTTAATCACTGACAGGAATTGCTGCTAAGTCCAGTGGTCCAGCTGCCACTGTAGCCCCTGTACTTCTGTCTGCTGAATGAGGTCGAGCTCAACAACTCAATACTAAAAAACTCCTGCTCAATAACACAAAAACTGATTTATTTTCAGGCTAGAAGGACCCTACCGGAGCACTTTATTGTTGGTTGTAAAAATTAAGTGATGTTAAGTACAGCAGGCTGTAAAAACCAGGACAATATTTCCTAATGTGCTTCTCAGATACAAAAGCCAGAGTCTGGCTTATGTAGATAGCAAGAAAACTTGGCTTTGGGAAAGCTGCAGGATACTGAAACACAGGTGGTGTTTAACTTAGGCATGAAACTTGACATGAACCAGGCTGGCAGCATTCCCAAAAGCCTCTCTTGGAGCCTTGGGCACAGCAGACTGAGGTGTGTCCTCCTTCCTGGCAGCCTGCTCCTGGCTGCAGCTCAGGCACAGAGGTGACACATCCCTGGAGCTCAGCAGGAGCACACACATCCCACAGTGCTCCCCACAGGTGAGCAGGGCCATCTGGGCTCTCCCCTTGCTGCCCAGGGTAGAGCAGAAGGTTCTTGCTCTGGATGTAGGCAGCAGGAATCCTTTCAAACCCCTGGGAGTGCCCAGCAGTGCTGGCTGCACTACAACCTGTAATCTCCATTAGCTGCTGGCCTGGGCACCAGCAAGGCTGGAAGGGACAGAGCATCTGGAGAATAATCCTGCCCAATTCCTGAAATAGAGCATGGCTGACCTGTAAAAGATCCTGGCCAGTCATCTGTTATCTTAAATTGGCTGTCTTGTCCTCTTGCAGGTCTCTAACTGGCCGAGGTGCAGTGAAATTAGATCCATTTTACATAGCATAAATATTTAACAGCTCTAGAGCATGTAGTTTAATATTAAACAGACAGTCTTATAAATACTTCAGAATTATAGATGCTGTCACAGTACATGGAAATGACTTGATAGGATCTAGGAGAAATATTTAGGTTTGACAGGAGAGGAAGTGATGGAGTTAGAGAGAATCAGCCACATTTTTAACTGCTAGAGGAATCCATTAAAAAAAACCCAAAAAAGTTGTACAGCTTCTGTTCTTGAAAGGCAGTTTGGGTGAGTTTCCTCCTCCTCCAGAAATAACAGACTGGTTCCCACCCTACTCTCTTCAAGGAATGAAAACATTCACAATCTTAAAAAAACACTGCAGAGCAAACAGAACAATTTGGGAGCCAATGCTCAGTGATCCATTCAGTGTGGGATTATCGTTATTAGAAAGGCAAGTGGTACTTAGTGAGGGATTTAGATGCTCTTGAGCCTTGTTATTTTAAGCCCATGTACTACATTTTGCCACCTAAGAGAGTTTAAAATTTATTATTTGTAGATTTGCTTTAAAAAAAGTAAACAAAATCCCGCCTGACCCAGGAACTGAGCCCCACTGTCACTGGTTGTGGCAGTGACCAGTGTCTGCAGCACGGGGCTTCAGCGGGACTGAGGAGGCTCTGTCCCAAATTTAGGAACAATTTCAGTTCTCTCTCCTGTCCACCATCCTCCTGTGTGATCCCTGAAAGTCATTTCTCTCCCCAGCAGGTTCACAAGTCACGTGCAGTCTAATTTCCTATCAAATCTTCAAAAAACATTTCAGGATTAGTCCCTCCAGGCCTCTGTTCCCATCTGTGAAACAGAGATAAAGCAGAACTTGAGAGAAATGTGTTAAAATAAAAGGGTGGTACATTTTATCCCATAGGAGGCTGGACTGTTATTCAAGCAGGAAAGTTGTGTCTATTTCCAGTTGTGTCAGCAATGCAGGTCCATGATAAAGTCATGGCAAAACTTACTTTATTTGTATAGATTCTGTGTCCTCTAAGAACGTGGAATGACATGCCAAAGGACAGGACTTTCAAACATTATGGCTCAGTCAAACCTCTGGAGTTTCAGTGTTCTCTGATAGTTTTGTGACCTGTAGCACGCCCAGGTAGTTTTCTCTGGTGTATTCTGCACAATGCCAGTGTTCAATACAATGTGATCTCCAGTGCAGTGGGGTTACCAAAAATGGGACTTGCATGAAGAAACTTGGGTCAGCTCTTCCATCAGAAATATTTCAGTTTATAGCCTGGAAAGGCAGAAAAAGCACAGAGGAGACCTGTGGGGTTGGTGTGAAGTTAAGAGCTGTGGGCTAAACTGGACCAGTTCCTGATGCAGAGATTTCTTGGAAGGTGTCCCCTGAGTACTGCCTAATTTTTATCCTGGAACGTGTTTGAATCCATTTCAGTGAAAAACAGCGTTCTGGGTCAGGGACAAAGTGTGATGGAGAGCCACAACTAAGTGTTAACGTGTCCAAAGGAGAGTGATGTTTCCTGAGAATTTGTCAGCTGGCAGGGCCTGGGGCAGTGGCAGCTCTGTGATGCTCTGTGTGCGCTGTCCGAGGGTTTCACTGCTGCAGAGAGAAGCTGCCTGTGACAGCAGATTTACAAACCACTGCTGGGGTGGTGTGGTTCATTTGAGGGTCCCCAGGGAGTCCCCGGGGTCCCCCTAAGCTGTGTGTTCAGTGGCAGGCTGGAGACTCCACATGGCTTCTGAGGGTGCTAATTAGGTGAGGGTGCTAATTATTGGGGGTCCCACCCCTGGGAGCAGCGTGGTTTCTGAGGGAGAAGGGGGAGGAGAGGGAAGGGGGAGAGAGGGAGAGCCCAGGGGGAAAGGGGCCAAGAGAGGCAAAGGGCCAAGAGAGAGCAAAGAGTCAAGAGAGCTTCTGGTCTCCCTCACACAGTTTAACAGGGAGATTCAAAGTGGGCACGGAATCAGACTTGGGCCAATGGGATTACAGATCCATGGTTCTTCAGGGGAAGGATCACAGGCTTGGAATAAACTGTACATTTTCAAGGGGTGAGACAGAGCAAACCATTTAACTAAAATGTAACACCACACTGGGGCGGTTTGGTTCGTGCTTTGAACTACATGTCTGCGAAGGAAGGCAGGAGCCTCCCTTGGAATGGAAAATGTAACCCCCCTTCCCTCCGAATTATTATAATATTGAAATTAAGGGGCTTTCAGGCAAAGATATGGTTAACAACAGTTCTTTTACTGGAATATGTGTGTATACCAAGCAAGCCAGCAGCAGCAGCGGCAGCAGCAGCGCAGGCCCAGCCCGGCCTTGTCCCGCTGCAGAGAAGGGACCTTCCCCTGGGTGCAGTTCCGGGCACGGCCGCCAGGGGCGCTGCTGGCTCCGGGCAGGCAGGGCGGGGCGGGGACTCCCCCGCCGGCAGGGGGCGCTGTGGGGCGGGCCCGGCCTTATCCCCCTCACGCGGTAATGGCGGTTCAGCCGAGATGGGAAAGGATAGAGGAGAGGCTTCTTTATGAACATTGGGGGGCAGCCGAGCCTGGTACCCCCTCAGAACAAAAGGCGATGTAGCAGGAACCTCGGAGCAGCAAGGTGGAAAGGCAGGGAGGAGCAATATCCCAGGGCAGTAGATGAGATGTGTCAGAAATTCCGCAGCTGTCGCTGTCTGCTGTCTGGGCAGGCCAGGAGTGTGGGCTACAGTGTTCAAAAACCCTGGAGCAGGAGCAGAGGCACGGCAGGGCTGGGCAGCAGCAGCCTGGCTCCCCAGCAGAGCCAGGAGAGGCTCTCTGGAAGGGGCTCGGAGATCTGAGGGTCTCCCTGAGGCACCCCAGCAGATGGTGAAGGGTCCTTTGGTCCTTTGGTGTTCATAAGGTCCCAGCGGTTCACCCAGAGGAAGCAGGACTGGGCTGGGCTCCAGCTGTAGCAGCAAATTCCCTCCTCCAAGCAGCAGCTTGACCCTCCTCCTCCAAAGAGCAAGAGAGCCAGCAGCTGCCCCAGCCCCTTTGGTATTTTTTCCCCCAGCCCAATTCTCCCATTATCTCTGCCTTTCCCCGAGAACCCCCCAGTAAAAACAGAGAGCAGCCAGCTGGACCCCTCCCCTGAGCTGTGGCCACTTCACTTGCCTCTCTTAAATACCTGGTTGTTATTGTCTCCTAGCAACACGTATAGCAGAAAATTCTTTTAGAGAAATAAACAAAAAGAAAAGTCCTAAACCCAAACACCGGCACAGCCGACCTCCACTGGTAGGTGGAGACTGTCCCTTTGTAACTCACATTTATTTACGCTGCTGCTGCCCAAGTACAGGCAGAGAGCCCTTGGCTAAAGCACTCAAACACCACATCAGGGCAGGTCAGTGGGTGTGCTGGGGGTTTCCCGGGGTTGTAAGAATCCAGGTGTTCCCACTGAGGTCCAAAGGCCTTGGAGTGTGAGGATGTCACCTCTGACAGTTCACACGGGGCCCTGCTGTGTGTCACTGTCAAAGGCAGTAACACGAACAGCGTGGGAGGGGACGGGAGAGGAGCTGCTGCTGAGGAAGGTTGAATTTTCCAGGGCATGTACTGCAAGGACAAGCAGCAGGGGCAAGGGATGGCCTTGGCAGGAGTATTGCTGCTGTCCCTGGGTCCCTCAGAGCAGACAGGAGCTATCCCCTCACTGCCCTCATCCCAGGAGCTGCAGGACAGCTCCTGCCTGGTGGCACAGCAGTCCCTGCCACACGCTGCCCATCACCCAGCAGCAGGTGCCTGGAACAGCAGCAGGTTTTCAGCAGCTGCAAACTGAAAGACAACTCACTTTTTAACTTAATTTTTATCAGTGATGACTGTTTACATTTGTGCTGTCAGGCTGAAGGACACCAACAGCCACTGTGCAATCTTGTATTGGCTTAGGGAAATAGTAGCTACCTGGATGCCTTTGGGACCTTCCCAAATCCTTGTCAGTTAGTGCCAGCAGTGTTATTTGCCATGTTCCAGCCATTGTCAGCACTGCTGTCAGGCACCCCTATGTGACAAGGTTTCATTGTGCCGGACAGTTTTTAATGTCCCACTTCTTTAGACGCTGTTAAGCAACCAAAACCTGGATCTACCAGGCTGGTATGTTATTAGGAATCCATTTCTTTGCTAATTGCAGCTCTCACATAGCACTTTTGTTTTCTCTCCACCAGGGTAAATCAGCTTGTGATGCCACCAGCCTCTGTGAAAGTCTGAGACGGTGAGTGACCCAAACCAGCTGCAGGTTCCAAGCTACAGCTCTGCTCCAAACCCCTGTCAGCTCATTTCTTTCCTTGTCAATTGCAGAGAAGTTTCCTTAGCCAGCTCTGCTTTGCACCTTTGCCACCCTCAGCCCAAAGCAGAGCAAATCAAGACCAGGGAAACCAGGGGTCAGCTCAAGTGTCCTTTGTGGCACTGAGTTGCTTCCAGAACCTGATGTTCCCTTCTTTGAGCAGAAAAGCCCACGTTACCCGTGTCCCTTGACCAATGTGACTGTCCCAGGCCAGAACTGAAAACCTTTTGGTGTTCACAAAACCTCCTGCTGCCCTGCTCAAGGTCAAACATGCGCTGCTACCAAACCACCATTTCTGGCACAGTCCAGATTTTCTGCAGAAAGTGTTTCCTGGCAACACCTGACCCTGTCCCCTCTGCAACCCTCGACCCATGGTGACACCCCTGAGCCAGAGGGACCAGGGCCTGTCCCCTTCCTGCTGCCCACCCTGTCCCTTGTGTTCATGCTGCCCTTATCACTCCCCCACAGCCACAACGCTGCTGCTCGGAGCTGCCACAAGTGATAAACACTTCCCAGCATTTTACTGCAGCCAAAATTAATTAAAGCAAGTTTTTGAAGAGGAGATTTCTTTCCCATAAATTAAGTGCATTGAAAGACTAATCAGAAAATCAGAACTCAATAAGACACTTCAGAATGGCCTTTTGAGGGAAAGGATTTCATGCAATCTCTAGCACAGCAGATGTGTTATTTCCACAGAAGGGAGTGGATTTGGGCATGGGATGGGACTGCCTGGAGTTTGCAGGCTCTGGGCTGGATGTGTATTCACACAGTATTATTTAGCAGCAGCTTTTAGATAAAGTTGGAGGGTTTTTTTAAAAAATGCCATCAACAAATCCGGGAGGAAATCCTTGGTGCTGTTACTGAAACTTGCCTTATAAACCAGAGACTTATAAACCCCACTACCTGTGTCCTGGGCACACGAAGGTTTTTCACTGCACTTCCCTCTTTTTTGGTCCAGTTTTATACAGCTTGAAAGAAACCAGGGCACCATCATAGGGGAATGTTTCTGTAATGCAGCAGCCACTAATTTTTAAGGTCAGGGGCAATTTCCTGCATAACGTGGAGCACAGACCCTCTCACAGGAAATCCTGCAGTGAGACAACTGGTTATCCTTGCCCCATTACCTAGGACAGCAGCTGGCTGCTAGAGAGGCCACCCAGTGGTACCTCAGCAGTGAGGAGAGGTGCTGACATGTCCCTGAAGGCAGCATGGGCCACCAGCAGTGCCTGCCCTGCCGTGCCAGCAGCACACTGAGCTGGGCTCTGCTGGGCTGGCACCTGGGCTGGGCTCTCCAGGGGACAGCTGTTTCTAACATGACAATTTAAGGCACAAGGCAGCCCCTCTTTAGTAAACTGAGGGGGTCAAAAGCAGTCTACAGGAATGGAGCTGTCCTGTGCCGAGCTGCCTCAGCCCACAGCAGGAGCAGTTGTGCCTCCACAGCTGCCCTTAAGGGCTGCACAGCTGCCAGTGACCTCCTGGAGCAGGCTGGGCCAGGGTCACAGTGCCTCTGTTCCCATTCCAGATGGCTTCAGCACATCCCCATGGGCAAGCTTTGCCAGCCCCCTGCTTGCACAGACACCAGGGGTCTCTGTCATGGTTTGACAGAGTGCAGTGCCAGTGCCCCCATGAAAATATATTCTCCTTAGTGTCTGCTGTGAGATGTGACCAGAAATAGAGCAAAGCAGGCTCCAGCTTAGGAATAAAGGAAAGAACTTTATTAACTTAACAATATGAAAGAGGTCTGACCTCTTTCATGGACCAGAACCAAGAGAAAGTCCCCCTGGGAGTTGTCTGCTTTTAACCCCCTGTGTTTTCAGAGGCATGTCCATGTCCTCAGTGGCCACACCAGGTGCCAATATTCAGATCTGAGTACCCATTGGTTTGACCACAGCCTCCAACAAAACTCACTTCCTTTTCAAACCAGGACAGTCTCTTAGCTGGCCCCCACCACCCCAGGAGCTGGGGTGCACCACCAGCAATCCATCCCTGGAGCTTCCCCAGTAACACCTTCTGTTCCCTGTTTGCAGCTGCCAGTGAAGGCCAGGACACGTGGACTCCTGCTCCCACCACACCAATCTCAGTCTGGAAGCCCTCCTGTGCTGGGTGTCAGTGGATCCTTCAGCTCCACATCCCAGAGGGGGTCTCACACCAAATCCATCCCTCTCTCCAGCCTGCAGGGTCAGGCACCAGGAGATGAGCAGGGCAGCCGGGAACGTGGCAACTTCTGGAGCGTGAGGACATTCAGGGGGTCCCCTGAGCATGGAAACCAACTGTCCACTGGACCCAGAAAAAGCTGCCCAAGTGAGCAACTGTAGATTGTGTACATGGTTTTAGTTGTAGCCAATGAAGTCCACATTGTTTGTAGGGCAGCTGGTGTCCTATGGAATGCTGCTGCTCTGCCAGCACTCCCACTCCCACAGACTGCACTAGTTGAGGACCTGTTCTGTACATCACCTTTTCTTTGACACTGAAGGCTTGATTCAGATTATTATTTTTTATTTAAATATGTTATAAGATGCTTTATCTCTGCTGGAGACATTAGATGAGATATATATATATAAATATATACTTAGATAAATTTTTTATTTAAACATTTGAAATCTGGAGCTGCCTGTGCAACCATAGCAGACATGAATAACGTCCATAGCTCTCCTCCTCTCAGTGCCCAGGTGCCAGGGCCTGCAAGGGCACCACAGGAAAACTTCCAGTGGCTGACCTGCCTGTCACTGAGACTGAGCAATGGGACAGAGGAGAGAGTTTCACTGCACTGGGTGTGCTGGTGGTTGTTACAGAAAGGCCCAGAAGAACGTTGGACAGAAATCCCTACAGGCTCTAGAGTTTTCCATATGCTAAATTCAGCCTTCCTAGGAGGTTCACAGGCTTTTAAAATACCAAAATCCACCTGGCTGAATGGCTGCACCTTGGGCCTGGGAGTGCAATACTGCTGTGCCAGTGACCTCGTGCTTTGTTTACATGATACCATATCAGACTGTCAATGCTAATTCTCCCTGCCAATATCCCAGAGCAGGTGGCTGACACTGCCTTCAGAGCAGTGCTTGGGCTCCTGCACACCCAGCCTGACCTGGCACTGGGGTGTACTTGTACCTTTACAAAGGTGCCTTTGAGAGCTGCCAGACAAGGCCAGTGCCTGAAGTGGGTTACACTCAAATGCAGAAGCTGTCATGGTGCCATCCCACTGGAGTCTTGTTTGCTGGACCTGCACGAGCCAAAGTTGTGCTGTGTCAGCTGGATGGGGGAGGAAGGGGAGCACAGGTCCTGAAGAGGGCCAGGCTGCCACATGAAGGGCACTTGGAGTCCAAGGAGGAATAAATCTGCTCAGGAAATGTCAGAGCAGAACTAGATGTGAGTTAAGGCTGGAGCTGCTGTCCTGGCTGTGCCATAAGGTTTCTGAGGCACAGCAGGGTACTGTTAGTAAATCTGGGTTTGTCTCCCATTCCCTGCCAGGATGTGCTGGGACCTACAGCACAGCCCTGCAGCAGAGATGGTTCTAGTGCCAGGTGCTCACTCCATGGCAAATCCCTGCCCAGGCTGGGGATTCCGGTCATCCCCTGAGCCTTCCCTCCTCCCCAGACCTCACAGGACTCCTCTGCAAGGGTTCTGTCACCTGGAATTCCTTAACAATAGCTCCAAGAGTTGGCTAAAGAACCAGAGCCAGAAGTGTTCCTCTAGTGCCCGAGCAAGCAGGTGCTAGAAATAACAAAGCAAAGCAAATCCCAACAATGCTTCACTTCCTACCTCGTGCCACTATTTACACTCAGAGGGGAAACACAGCAGCTGTAGTCTGGGAGCCAAACACTTGGCTTTAAAGGCACATGAATTTCTGATTCCCATTAAGAAATTCCTTTTTAAGCTGTTTAAAAGGAAACAAAAAGCAACCCAACAATCAGTCATTTCATCTCAGAGACCAAAGAAGATTAACCACATTTTCTAAATTGCTTTTCTGATAGGCTCTCTGTTGTGTAGCATTTATTGTCAACAAAATGGAACATTTCTGCTAAGTTTCAGAGATTAGGAATTCTCCTTAATTCTCAGGAGTCAACAATGGAAAAGGAACTGAAGTGTTCTGTAATGTCACTGGCAATCCTTGTTTGTGACAGGCTCCAGTCCCTGCCAGAGCTCAGTGCTGGTTTTATCCTTTGTGCACATGAAGGAAATGCTGTGGATTCTGTTTAAACAGGGACAGAGGGAAGGGAGCAAACAAAGGAGTGAGAATGAGTCCTACCTTCACCAAGGGATCCCTGAATCCCTGCTCCCACATGTTCCAGGCTAAGAGAGGGAGGCTCAGGCTTCTTCAGATCCTTGCTGCATTCAGCAGGGTCTGTGCAAGTGTCCAGAGGCACCAGGGAGGCTCCAGCTGCCCCTCAGTTAATCACAAGGGTTTTCTTCTACTCCACTCCATAAAGGGGATTTTTTTAAAGCATGAACTCCCCCCAGCTGATCCTGCACTGGCAGTCAGGTGGTTTGTACAGTGTGGGAAACTGAGGCAGGGGCACCTGCCCAAAGAAGCAAGAGAATGACCCAGAAGGCAGCAAGTGCCACCCCAGTGGCTCCTGGTGCCACCACCCCCAGAGCAGGTCTGGGTGGCCCCAGGAGCCTCTCCCCTTACAGTCAGGGTGACTGAACCCCAAAAATGTCTGGCTGTGCTCTGGGAAGCTGAGTTCTCCCAAGCTCCACCCCAAATGCTTCTTCTCTTCTCCATTGGCTTTGTTGTCTGGTAAACCAGCACTTACAATCACTTTTACTACGTGATGTATGGGAGTATTAGTATATTTTCTTGTTATACAAGGGAGGAGTATAAAATAGTGTTCTGATTTCTTTCAGAAGCAAATGACTATTTTATTTTTTAAGAGCAATTGATTGTGAATCTCAGAGTATAAAAAAAAAAGATAAGCCAAATATATACCTTTATGTAAATTAAGAAATAAAAGTATTTAAAATGTACCCCCTGGCTCCGTTTCTTGTGTCACCTCTTGGCTGTGCACTCCTGTGGTCCCTGGGATGAGGATGCTCCAAGCTTCAGCAGCCACAGGGCTGCCCAGAATTTCCCTGGACACCAGCCTGCCTGGAGTTTGTGGAGAAATAACACCAGGAGCAGGGAGGGTGATGGATTACAGCCTCCTGTTCCCCAGAGCTGGATCCAGCTGGAGCAGAGCTGGGGGAAGGAGTCAGTGTGGGCCTGACAGAGGTGGGGTCCTGCTCCAGCCCCATTCAGCCCCCCACAGCACAACAGAGGGCCTGGCTGGTGAGAACGGGTGGGTGCTCATGGGTGGGGTGCTCAGCAAGGCAGGAAATGATTCCCAGGTGGTCCCACAGTGGGCATCAAGGCTGCCCTTGCCCAGTGGTCCCACAGCAGCCATGCCCACCGAGCTCACAGGGTAAAGGAGAGAAGGGGCTGCTGCTGCTGCATCAGAGCCCTGCAGCTCAGCCTTGTCTGACACAGACAAAGATGTCTGAGGCTCCCCTGAGCAGCTGGGAGAGACCCTCCCACAGCAGGGCCTCCCTTCAGAGTCCTCCTCCAGCACAGGGCAGTGTCCAAGCCAGGAAACCACAAAAGCAAAGGCTCTGTCACTGCAAACACCCATCCCTGAGGGCCTTTTGTCAGTGTCTCTCAGGGCTTTCAGCTTAATCATTCTTGTAAATGACTTGATTAAGAATAATTTTCCAAATTGTGATGTTCCAGCAGATAGATAGATAAGCTTTGAAGCTCAGCAGCTTTAGCTTCCATCCATCAACTACTGCTAAGAAGAGTGTGCTGTGCACACTGGGTTTGGATCAGGGCCATGCCCGTGTGTGTGTGTGTGTGTGTGTTATGTGTGTGTTATATGTGTGTGTGTTATGTGTGTGCCCCCACACGTTTGCTCACTCCCCATCCCTGCTTCACAAACCCTTCCCTCACTGCCTGTAGAGCTCTCACAGGGCCACCCATGCTGTGACAAACAACAGCCTCGTGGGCTGGCACAGGCTGCTGCCCTGACCCTCTCCTGAGCTGCTCTGTGTGTTCTGTGTGCTGCAGTGCCCTGATGTCCCTGGTGCATTTACAATTATCACATTGTACAAAGAGGTGCTGATTGCATGGCAACCTCTCCTGAGCAACTCCAACACTGCACCCATTGCTCAGAGTCCCTGGCAAAATCTCTCAGGATATTACATCACAAATCATAGAATCATGGACTGGTTTGGGCTAGAAGGACCATAAAGACCAATTAATTCCACCCCCCTGCCATGGCAGGGACATCTTCCACTGTCCCAGGCTGCTCCAAGCCCTGTCCAGCCTGGCCTTGGGCACTGCCAGGGATCCAGGGGCAGCCACAGCTGCTCTGGGCTCCTGTGCCAGGGCCTCAGCACCCTCCTCACATTTATCCCATGGCTTTGGCCATTCTCCAGCACTGCACTCTCCCCTGAGCTCAGTGCCCAGGGCCTGGGGCTGTTCTCCTGCACCCAGAAGATCCATGGAGCTCTGAGCCCAGGACAGCTGAGAAGAAAAGGCTTCATTTAAATCAGAGCATGCTCAGTCATCTAAAGCCCTCATGGTCGAGCAACAGACAGGACCTGAAATCAAGTAAAATGAGACTTCTGTGATTATTAAAAAGCCCAAATAAGAGCTGGTGAAGCACAATTTGACTTGCTATATTAGTGACTGCATTCTATAAGCAGTGCAGCAAAGCCAGCCCAAAATCAGGTAATTTAACTGGCAAAAGAGGGCAGCATGACTTGCCCTGTGCCCTGCAGCTCTCCTGTCCCTTTTCCCCTTGCCCACTCTGCCAGTCCTGGAGGCTGAACACACCCATGAACACAGAAAGCAGAGGTCAGCCAGCCTCTGCAGCCTGACAGCTGGCACTGCCCAGTGGCCATCCCTGTGTCAGGAACAGCAGCTGGCACAGCTCTGGCCTCGTGCTCTGCCCTTCCCACAGTGACAGTGACAAACTGATCCACACGAGCTCCTCACTGCAGCGGCCCTGGCAGGAATCCCAGGGAGCTCAGCCAGGCCCTGTGGCCTCAGCGTGGTGGCTCTGGGTGCCTCAGCTGCTGTCCCTGCAGGCAGGTGAGGATTCCCTGGACAGAGCCCTCTCCTCCAGCTCACTGCTGCCTCCCACCCACCACACCTGCCTGCTGTTCCTCCTCTGGTTCCACGCAGCAGAGGCACAAAATCCCAGCATGTCCTACATAACAAGCACAAAGAAAGAAATCATTAGTGAGACATTTCAGATCTGAAGCCCCTTGTCCCCTTTGGAGCCCCTCTGGATCATTAAACCAGGGACAGCCGTGACCTGCTGGCCTCCCGTGGTGCTGCATTTGCATAATACATGAAAAGTCATCACTGGGGACAGCTGGAGGGGCTTAGCTGGGATTGAGGTTTTAACGAGGCAATGAACCAGCTTTCAGCAGTAAATGGCAGAGGCAGGGCAGCATCCCCAGGGTCAATCCCCAGGCCCATTGGAAGCAGAGGTGCCCTTTTTCCTGGAGACAGGATTGGCAGTAATTGCCAACACCTTCTGCCTGGGAACAGAGATTTGCAGCTCTTCTTTAGGCTGCGACAGCAGCAATTCCAGCCTACAGCCACCTCCAGATGAGGAAGGGCTTTGGGAGAAAAGCTCCAGCAGGGTGAGTGCAGCCCTGAGTTGCTCAGACAAGGATGGGGGCACCATGGAGAGCAGGATTCAGCCACCTCCTGCAATGTCCTGGTGACACATCTGCAGCCCAAATCTCCACCTGTCTGGTACCACTGCAAACCCCTCCAAGGCTGGAAGCCAACAGTCATCCAGGGTGGGCACAAGGAGAGCTGCCCTTCACCTCCTGCCCAATCTGTGCCAACCTTGACCTGGAGAGCCCAGAGCCTGCCAACAGCTCCTCATCCAGCCTGCACAAGGGCTGTGTCCTCCAGGGCAGCAGCACAGCCAGTGCCTGACTGCCCCAGTGCAGAGGGAGCAGCTGTGGGGCAGGCACAGGGAGGATTCCCTGCTGAACTTGGGCACAGAAACTCCAGCTTCACCTGCTGCTCACAGGAGCCAGCACACACCTTGGATGTGCAGCCCAGCTTGGGGGATCACTGCTGGGACAGGGAAAGGGGAAGCTGTGGGTCTGCAGTGGGATGTCTGTGCTGCTGTCTCCCAGGAGTTCTGTGCCATTTGAGCAGAGAATCATTGCAAAGGCAGATAAATAGCCCCAGGCAAACACAGCCCTTTGCAGCTCTTCTCTCAGCCCCTCCAAAAGCAATATGACATTTCCAGTGCCCTTATCTCTGCCTGGTGGCACAGACCCACCTGCAGGATGAGAGCTGAAGGCACAACAGGCACAGCCCTGCTCCCAGCAGCAGCTTCTGCCAGGAGCCAGCACCAAACTCCCCTGCAGCAGGGAGGAGAGCAGTGAGGCCTTCAGGGAATCACAGAAATCACTCAGGCTGGAAAAGACCATCAGGCCCAAGCATTAACCCAGCCCTGCTCCCGCAGATGCTGGAGAGGAGTCAGGGCCAGGCACCAACACCCACGTTCTGGATCCAGGAGCAGGGGAGGCTTTGGTGGCAACTGCAGCTTGAGCAGCATTTCAAACACTTGGAGCCTCACCTCTCAACAAGGACCAGGTACCCAACGCTTGGGAGAACTTGCTCCTGGCACTCTCCAAAGGGATGGTGGCATCCCAGCATTCAGGAGCCTGGGGATAAATCAGCAGATGCAATTCCAGGCAGTCACTTCCAGACTGCTGCAGGCCTGCTGTTCCAGGTGCCTTGCATGGCTGCACACAGGCCAATCAATCAACCATTTCAATTGTTTCACTGATTTATTGATTCCCTGCACTACCACAGGGGCCATGACCCCTCCAGCACCCAGCAGCAAAAAGGCAAGAGAAACCAGATCATGGTGGTTATGGACAGTACCAGGGTGGTCAAACTGGGAATAGCTGACCCCAGTTTTTCTGTGCAAACCCACTCAACCCCAGCCATTTCAGAGGCTGCATCTCCCACACTGGAAAAGCTGTGAGCACTGCTGGGCCTGGGCAGGACAGGGATGAGCCTTTAGGAGTCACTTCTGAATCTCCCACAGGGCTTGACCACCAACCCAGCAGTGCCAGCACACCCACCCCAACTCCCCAGGGAATCCAAACCAGACTCTTGCTTCTGCCTTGGGAAATCATGGAGAGAGAATTCTCTGGCACTGCCAGAGAAGAGAGAGTGGCCATCTCCCATAGCCTGGAGGGTATGTAACCTCCTGAAGCTCTCTGTGCTCTACGCTGAACCCTTCATACAATCCAGACCCACAGCTTTAGAGCTCAGCATGATGGAAGGTTTATTTAAAAGTCATGGAGAGTATAAAAACTATAGATATTAAAGATATTTCAGCAGTCTACTGAGCCATGCTAGCCATGCCAGGCCTGGCTGAGTCCATGGAGTTCACTCCTGCACCACTGGAGCTTGTTTCACTTTTCTTTTTTTTTTGGCTTTGTCTTGCTTCTGCTGGGTCTCCTGGACATTCCCCTTGGTTTTCTTTGTAGCTGGAACCTGCTCAGCTTCATCACCTGCAGCACCTTTTCTTTTTCTGTTTTTTCTCTTCCTTTTCTTCTTCTTCTTGTCAGCCACAGCATCCCCTCCATCAGCAGTGGGGAAGTCCCCACCGCCGGCCTTTGCCACCCCATTCTCCCTGCTCCCCCTGTCTGGGTGCTTTTTGCTGGCGCCAGGCACGAGGCCTTTCTTGTTCTTGGGGGTTTGTGTTCCCAGGGGCTGCTCCTCTGGGGCTGCTTCTCCATCCTCCCCTGCTTCCACCCCGTTCTCCTGGGTGCCTTTCTTGCGATTCTTGCGTTTCTTGGTCTCTGGCAGGAATCCTTTCTTCTTCCGCTTCAGCGGCTCCACTCCCTGGCTGGGCTTCGTGGCCGTCTTCTCTTTCTTGGGCTTCCTGCAGAGAGAATGCCAAAAACCAACAGCAACTAAATTTACAGCCAGGGAACAGTGTGAGCCACGTGACAGGCAGTCCACGAACAGGCAGCAGCACCAGAAAGGTGCAGGAAGCACAGGGTGAGGATGAGGGCTGTGAGGATGAGTATCACCCATGGGGCTGGGTACTGCCAGCCTGTGGCCCTGGCTTTGCTGTCTTCTGGCAGCACAGGACAGCAGACATGTCACCAGTCACCTGTCACAGCCCTTCCCATCAGACATGCCATTCCCTGCTACACCCTTCCCATCAGACATGTCAGTCACCTGGTACACCCCTTCCCATCAAGGACAAATCCCAAGATGCAAGCACAGGGAACAATGAGCCCGGTATTATTCCAAACAAACATTAATGAGAGTCTCAGCCCCACCAACCAAGGAGCTCCATTAAACTCCACCCTGAAGCTGCTGCCTTGACTGCCTTTCCCTCCCCAGCTCCCTGCAGAGCAGCAGGACAGGCAGGCAGGCCCAGGGACCCAGCCCACGTACGTGTGATTGAGCCAGCGCATGACGTTCCAGTAGAGAGAGTCCAGCCGTGGAGAGCTCCCAATGTCCTCCAGCTGCTGCAGGGTCAGCAGCACCTCCTCCACCTCTGCCAGCTCCACACTCAGCTTCTGCAAGAGCAACGAGAGGCAATCTGCAGAGTGGGCTGGGGAGGGGCATGCACAGCAGCAGGGCACAGGCCATTCCTAGGGAAGGCTTTGGCAGGAATTGCCAATCCTGCCTGGCTCCTCCTGGAGCCCGTTTGCACCACTTCAGCCTGGTGAGTCACACCACACCTGCAGGTGCTGGGTTTGCCTGAAAACCTGAGTTCCCACCATGAGAGGCAGGAGTCTAACAGAACTGTAGTGGCATAAAAAGAACTGGAGGGTCCTTCAGTCTGCTCTCCTTTCCTGTCCATGGCCGGGAGCAGGGAAAAGAAGACACATGATTGACTCTGTACCCATCCAGGAGAAAAGCAGCAGCATGTTCAGTCTGGTTTCTAAAGATCTGGCACCCTCTTCTGTAACCCACTGCATAATCTCAGTGAAACCAGGCAGAAAGGGCTGTCTCAAAGGCTATTCAGCTCCTACAAGAGCCTTGGAAATAATCTCTCTTCTCCACCCATTTTCCTATTAGGTCTTCACAAAGAAACAGGCTGTGGTCTGAGCTCTGGGCTTATCAGTAGGAAACTGGGCTTCAGCAATTCTGCTGCTTGTGGTGTTTTCCTCCAGTAAATAAGACCACATTAGGCACGTATTTTGTCACCTATAGAAAATCTTTACATGCTCAAAAAGGTAATTTTTTATTAGGAAAAAAAAAAAGCCCCAGAACAAAGCTTCACCTCTGCTCTTAAAGCTATTAAGTCTGGTTTTGGGAACCATGATCTCTGGAGTTCTGTGGAGAGGAAAGAGCAATCACCTGGGATAAAACCCACCCTCACTGTACCTCAGGCTGTATTTCTGCTGCTAAGAAAGCAGATGCCACAAGTGTTTGCTGAGCACTGCACAGATTCTCCTCTGGAGGTCAGCTCATGAAGACTGTGGATCTCTCCTTCAGACAGGAGGGCTCTTCTGCCCTCAGATCCAACCAGGCATTCCCTCCAGAGGTACTTTTGGTAGGAAATGAGGTGGCATGTAGCAATCACATGGCAAAATCCAAGTGTGACATTTGGAAGAGCCCCAAAAAACAGCCATTTGTCACATACTGGTCACACACTCACCTGCCCTTTCACAGTTTTAAGGAGAAAGTTCAACAGCTCCAAGCTCTTGGCAACTTTCTCCTTCTCAGCCTTCATGATGGGTTTTCCAAGTGTTTTCAAACACTGCAAATTAAATTAGAAGATTGAGAAGAAACAGACATTAGATGGGGAAACAAATCACACTTGTCAGGAGAAAGCAGAAAACAAGGAATGAATGGCAGGATTCACCTGTCAGCAAAGTAATTCTGGAACACAAACCCCACCAAACTCTGGAAAAGCTCAGGAAGGCACTTGGTGAAAGCTTCTGATACCTTTTTGATTAAGAAATAATATTACAGAAGCACAACCTTGCTGTATTCCAATCAGATGGGAAACAATTTAAGGACTCAGCAAACTCTTCTCCATCTACATCAGCATCACGTTGGCAAATAAAATAAAAAATCCTTGCAGACACAGAGAGATGTAGGAAATTTATTCCCCAAAACAAATTCTTTCAGGAATGACACAACAGAAAAAATAATGATGGTCAGCAAGAGTGTAGGGAACACTTTTAGCATAGAAAGTGGGGAGACAAGGTAACATGTCTGCAAAACCAGCAGCCTTCAAGCAGAATTATTATATCTGTACAGGCTCCCCACCCTGGGAGTATCTTTTTTAAATAATAAAGACACAGTTATGTCCTTTCAGGATGGTCCACTCAAGCCCTGTATTAGAAAGCCATTCTGCTGGCTGGAATTCAAGCTGCAACTTCATCTGACTATCAATAACTTGCTAATTACTCCCTCCTGATATAGACAGATGCACTGCAACTCTATTCCAGAGCTGTCATTAGCCCACAAGGTCACACAATTCCACAGCTCTGAAGTCTCCCAGGTAAAAACAGAGACAAATATAGGGGCTGTGATTGGAAAAAAAAAATCTTTACATGTAGGATGTAACACCCCATGGGTCAGTTTATTAGGCTTACCACTAATAAAAAAACAATAATAAACAAAAAAAGACTGATTTACATAAACATCTTCTTTCAACATTTTTCTTTGTAATTTGAAGAACAAAATATTGCCAAGCTAATGCTCTTCCTTGTGGTTAGATCACCTTTCAGAGAGATTATTAGGCTGAGCTCCTTATTTTGCTAAGTTGTGCACAAGTTCACAGTGTGAGAAAATCAGCATGGATTGTCAGCTCCTTGGGACAGGAAGAATCAGGGCAGTGCTGTGAGATGGAGCCAAAGTGAAGTCAACTGTCATTTCATCCTTTCAATATACAAACACTTTAGAATTAAAAAGGTGTTAAAAATAAATTGCATTCTCTCTTCACTGTATATGAGTGATGTGGACAAGTGCATTTAAATCATGCTGGTTTGGCTCTGCCTGTTCTTGCTGCCCTGATGCTTTGAAGGGTTTGAAATAAATCCTACTGAAGCCAACAGAAAAGTTCTGTAGCTCTGAAACAACACCTGAGGGGCTGATTTTCAGCAGTACACAAGTTTTCAGGTGCTGGAAAAACTGGGACATGCATCTAGTGGGGGGTACCCAACCAAATTCATGCAGACCTGTGGAAAGAAAAGAGTGGCTGGCCCAGCTGGAGATGGAAAACATCACTAGCCTAGTGACTAAACATCTATATTTAAAGCAGTGTTTTGCATGAATCTGGAAACACAGCCACACTTCCACCAGTATAAATAGCCAGAAGCAAACTGGTACAATTTAGATGCTCTGCAAACAAAGAGCTCCCTGCTGAAATGGATCACTTGAAAACAGCTCTCCAAAACCAGGAAGGAACAAGGAGGGTGAGTGGAGAAGCCAGAGGAGCAGCAGGTAATTCATCCCTGACAGACTGTACAGTTTTCTTTAGCCCAGAAGAAGGACTGGCTTTAAGGAAGCTGGATTCACATAAAGTTTTAGTGTTTCTCAACATTTGCCTCCTCCCTTTCCCTTCTGCTACAAAGGGTGTAAAACAAATTTGCTACTAAAACACAGAACCACCAGCAGCAGCTCTGTATGTGGTGGGCAGAGACAGTCAAGCCTCCCTAAAGACTTGAGCCCAAATCCTGCCCAGCCCAGAGTCTCATTATCTTCATCTGAGCACTCAGAGCACTTGCCATTAGCATTCCATGAGATGCTGTCTCTGATTAGGCATTGCTTCATTCTCCTCCTCCAGCAGCAGGCAGTGCACAGAATGGAGCATTTGCTTCCATGGGATTTGTGTTATTTGTGTTAGCATGAGATACCAACACAAACATGCTCACTCTGGTTATGTAAAAGAAGCTGACTTTGGGCTGGGAGTGCTGGCAAGCCTGAGAAAAGGGAACCCAGGGAAGGAAATCCAAAGCCCCTTCAATGGGAACCGGGTCCAGAAGTCAAAAGCAGCTTTCCCAAGAATTTATATAATTTAATCTCAAGTAATTATAAAACTTCCTACATAGGACACCAACCACAGTCTGCATGCAGTGTTCTGCTCCCTCACTCAGGTCCCTGAAGATGAAATCAGCTCTGCCACCCCAATTGCAGAGGTCAATCATTTTACAGGCCTAGCCTGATTTTATTTGGGGAATGGGCACCATCCAACCATAAAATCAAAGCAAAAGCTATTATGTGACAGATGGCAAACATGCCTTTGAAAGAGAAGTTGTATTTCAGTCCTCTGCAGCACCCTTGGGAGAGCCTTAAACACTGATCAGATCACAAACACTCACACAAGGCTGGTAAAGATGTGTTTTACATAGCAAGACTGAGGCACAGAGCAGGGCTTTGCTTCCAGCTATGCTGCAGGTCAGTGCTGGAGAGTGAAAGGAAAACCCAGAAGAACTTGTCTAACCACTGTTCCTTGATTCTCTGCCATGAGCTGTTCCACAGGTACCCAGCTCCCTGGCCTCTGAAAGCACTACCAGCCCAAGGGTCACACAACCCAATTACACAAGACTAAAAGCAGAGAGACCTCATGATTTATACCCAACAGCTACACTGCCATCACTTGCTGATTTATGCTGCTTTTCTCCCATTTTCTGCCTTTCTTACTCTGCTGCTTCAGGACAGCCAGTCCCATTTCACAGGATAGCTCAGTTCCAGCTCCAGCTCAGCAATACCTGTGATGGTTAATCATGTCTGCACATCTGAGCTGTCAGCAGATCTGGGCAGGTCATTTTCCAAAAGGAAAAACTATGGAGGCAATTTCCACAGCTGGAACTCCCATCTCAGCTCAAGGCAGCACAGCAACAGAGCTGCTGCCTCACCCTGTGTGGATGCAGCTGGCAGAGTTGGTTCTGTCTGGTTGTGTCAGACGTGCTGCTTCCAAAGCCTCTGGCTGTTTCTGGAGGAGGGCACTCCTGGATCCAAAGGTCTCTGCTTCTCAGATTTCTACAAGAACTGCACACTGCCAGCATCTTAACCATCAGTGGGGTTCATTACATCACTCATTCCTGTATCACACATGGAAATATCCCAGCTACTGCAGGATCCAGCCTTCATTCCATGTCACACTGCACTTCACAGCATTCCCCATCTTCACAAAGTGTGGAAACAAGTCAGAGCACAGGAGGTGAGTATCTGCAGTAATTCAGCCACACAGGTAGGACAGAGAGCTGGCAGGTAGTTATAACCACACAGCTCAAAGTCCAAAACTCCCCTGGAACCCATCACACAGCACAGAATCACAGAATGATGAGGCTGGAAGAGACCTCTGAGATCAGAGTCCAACCTATGCCCCAACACCTCAACCAGACCACAGCACCCAGTGCCATGTCCAGTCTTTTTTAAACACATCCAGAGATGGTGATTCTACCACCTCCCTGGGAAGAGCATTCCAGTACTTTATTATTCTTCTAGTGAAAAATTCATATAGCACAAGGGCTGCATGCACACCTGGAGCCAAAGTCAGCATTGCAGGCAGGGCCCAGCTCCCATGCAGGGGAGATGCCAATCTGCTGCCCCAGGGAGCCATGCAATGTTCCTGCAAGTCTCCACACCCACACCTGCCTGCACCTCTGCCCTTCCACAGGGACCATGCTCAGCCCAGACTCAAAGTCACAGTAGAACTCCAAGTGCCACAGAGTGCCCTGCCACCAGAGACAAGCTCAGTTCCCAGCTGGGAGTTTGAACAGCATTTCATATTTATGTGTGGCATTCACATTCTCTGGAAAAATCCCTTCGCCCAGGATTTTTCCCCTGGGAAGCTGAGAAGCCTCAGAGAAAAGGAAAACAATTCTTATCTCATTTGCTTCCCCTGTGTTGTGCTCCCTTGGAATGTGTTTGGAGATTGTTTACCCGATTGTTCCATTGGATTCTGCTGTGAGTTGTTTTCACTCTTTGACCAGTCAGGGCCAAGCTGTGTCGGGACTCTGGAAAGAGTCAGGAGTTTTCATTATCTTTTTAGCCTTCTGTAAGTATCCTTTCTGTATTCTTTAGTATAGTTAGTATAGTATTCTTTCATATATGATAGTATTATAAAGTAATAAATTTGCCTTCTGAGAACATGGAGTCAGATGCATCATTCCTGCCTTCGTTGGGACATTCCCAGCAAATTCCGTATTTATGCATTCCCAGCATGTCCTTCAGCCTAGCCCACTGCTGAAACAAGCAGCCCTTCCCCTCCACGGGATCAGCCTGACAGACCCATCACTGCAGAAGCCCAGCCAGCCTGCATTCCTGCTCTGTTACCTCCATCCCTGCCCTCCTCCCACACAGCACACCAGGAGCTGATGGATCGGTGTGTGCATTCATGGCTGGGCACCAAATCCTCCTGCAGACACAGCCCTGCAGCTCCTCACAGCCCTGGACAGCCTGGGGCTCTCAGGGAAAGCCTCTCCTGCAGCAGCAGAGCTCAGCAAAGGTTCCACCCCACAGAGTGCCAGAGGTCCGAGCTCCGTGCTGCACCAGGATCCCAGAGCAATGGCACAGCCTGGGATTTGGCTGTGGTGTGGCTCAGGTCCCTGGGGTGGAATCACACCCAGAGGGGCCCAGCAAGCTCATCTGGGGTCCTACAGGCTGTGTCCAGTACCTGAGCCTAGGCACAAGATATCCCACGTCACCAGGCAGGTGAGGCTCAGGCAGGGCAGAGCCTTCCTGTGTTACTGAGAGGCTGAGCATAAACTGAGCACCAGCTGAGAGCCTGCAGTGCTCTGTGTGCTCCCAGCTCCTGCCACTGTCCCACACAGAATGCTGGATGCTCAGTATCCCCTCACCTGTTACTCTGCTTGTGCTTCTCCTGAGGAAAGAGGTGAGCCAGCATCATTCCCCATTCACAGGGATGCTGCCACACAAACCAGGACAGAGCCAGGAATCAACTCTGAGCTTCCCAAACCCAGACAAGCCAGCCCCAAATACTTCCTCTCATGATAATAATCACTGCACAACAGATCCCAAACCAGAACTCAGGGCTAAACCATGGAAGACAAAGAAGAAAGGAGGGAAGAGCAGGATGTCTCTTCACTCCAGTTTTCATCCTTCCAGAGCCACATCCATTTCCAAGCCCATGGACACCAGGTAACAGGCACACAAAGGCAGAGAAGAAGCACTGACAGTCCCTCTTCCATCCATTTTCTCTCACTAAGTTTCTGAAGACTGAAAGTATCAATGTTCAAACCTTATTTCCTTGCATCTCTAACACAAACAAGTCATGAAGAAATGCTCCCAAGTCCCTGCTTGCCCCTGACTGAGAAGAAGGGAAGGCAGGGGACTAAGCAGACCCACGTGCTGAAGGGTGTAAATAAAGACATTTCTGGTGATGTGTAATTTGGTGATTTGTAATTAAGAGGGAGGAGACAAAAAATCCAGAAGCCATCCTCACAGAAGATGTCAACACGTTCCAAAGTGTAATGATCTTGATTTTTTTTTATTTTTTCAAATGCCATATGAAAATGCAGCAGGGAAAAACCACACAGGACAGCTGAGGGAACAGAGGAAAAGGAAATCTCCACAGAGACATCCAGTATTCTTAAAGCTATCAGTTAAATCAGTACTGGCCTCATTTTACAAGCTAAGAGGCTGAGAAAGGGCAATGAATTAAGAATTTATAAAGATGGACAGATAAAGGTTCAGGCAATCTTCAAGGAAAAAAAATGAAGGATGGCTTTTTTAGAGATTTGATGAAGCCACTTTAATAATTTATCTCACTACAAATTAAGACACTGATAATCAAATGTGATGCCCTTCAGAAATTAAGGGCATGTCTACACTGGAAGGACAGATAGTGTATCCCTCTCTCCCCCACACATTCTCAGTGGCCCCAGACAGTTATTTTAAATCCCTTACTGAACAACACCATATTAACAAAACCCTGGAATGCTGTACAACAATGATCTTCAGGGAGCACACAGGAACTTCCTCATGCTATGGAAAAGAGCTCTGGGGTTATCTGTGCCATCCCTTCCCAGGCCATGTCATTCCCTACCTGTCCTCATCCATGTCTGCCTTGTCCAAGCCTAACCAACACCTGGAGGCATCAAATGCATCCCATGGGATTATGTGAATTATCTGAATTATCCAGAACTGGTGACTGGGAGTGCTTTGGTCTTGCCCTGAATTTAGGTATTGGATTCTGTCAGTGCAGGGTGCCTTGATCCCACGTGGGTTTCAGACAGCCAAGTGGAACCCTGTCTGCTCTGCCCAGTCCTTATGACACTGCCAAAGCAAGCAAAGGGAAAATGAGCAGTAAAGTTTGTCTCTTCTTATGATGTTCTTATTGCAGAAGAAAAAGGGAACCCTCAGGAAATCACTGTGTTCAAGGCAGAAGAAGCAGTTTTAACAACAGTTTTCTGAGGGCTCCTCTGTTTTGAAGCTCATAACCATCAAAACATGTATTTTCTGGACTACTCCCACTCCCTTTGACTTTCACATCATAACTGGGAGTTTCAGCATAAGCTGGGAGTTACACAGAACACCTCAGTTCAGGAGGACAAGCTGGTCCATAGGAAAGGGATGACAAAAAAAGGTAATGAAATTATGTATTCAGAACCTGGAGCTTCCTGCCCTGAATCTGTCAGTGAGTTACTGAAAAATTGGTACAGGTCACTCCAAAAGCCAAGACAGCAATTTTGTAACAAATAAAAAGAAAACATAAATATGTCTAACAAGGGAAACAAACACCAAAACGTGCCTACAGTGACAAGTGGGAGAGCTGAAAGATCAAATGGAGAGATGCTGGCTAGAGTAAAAAAGAGTGTGTGGGCCCTAGCAGCAAACCCAGGGATGCCTCACCAAACTGGGTGAGAGCTTCCTGTATGGAATGGGGAACTGGATCTCAGGCTCTGCAAATATTTCTCTCTGTTACTGAGGGCAGCCTCAGCCAGCACAGGTGAGCTGGGACAGAGATGACTGCCCAACACTCAGGGATGTTCTGAAGTGATGGGCAGATTGTCCATGCACAAAAAGGGTCTCTGAGATGTCTCAGGAGAACCAAGTTTGATTCTTGGCTCAGCTCCCAGCCAAGGAGTGTCACCTGTAAAACAGGATGAGCAGCTCTACCAAACCAAATCCATTATGTCTTGGGTTTCTGCAAAATACTTTCTCCATTACATCAACAACTCAATGCTTTGAACTTCCTCTGTAAAGCACTTTGAGACCAACTGATAAAGAACAAAGCTCTCCAAGAGGAAGATGTTTCTGTCAAATGTTCCAGCGTCCCAGGTGAGCTCTGTCACTTACAACATGAACTCTGTTTCTTTATACCATGAACACAACTGAACCATCCAGATCCCCAGTTAGAACAGACCTGAACAACTGTAGCAACTTTGTGTAAAGTAACCATACAGGTTTTGGGAGGCTAAAACTGTGCCAGAGGTGTTTTTCTGCTTCCTCACCTTTGCAGTGCAGGGCTGTGGACAACACTTTCTGTCCAGGTGACCCAGCAGCACCAGCCATGAGCACCAACAGCAAGCAGGGCTCTCACACAAACAATTCAACTCCAAAGTACCTGATGGGACATCCAGAGCTGCCTCACTGACTAAGGAGAGGCAAACATGGATCCCTCATGGCTGTGATGTATGTTTTATAAGCATGCTTAAACAATTTGGGAACAAATAAGGTCAAGTTAGCTTATGTAAGCACAAGAGCCACTGCCTTGCAGCAGCCAGAGCTGCTATTTCAGGAATCTGTCTCTTCACTTAATGTTCCTGGCTGTTGATTCTCCTTCATCTGCCTCTTAGCTTTGCCTGCATAATTCAGTGATATCCAAGAGTGCACTTGTCTCACATTGCCTGTTCCCCAGTTCCAGCTCACATCCCTGCCTACCCAGCCCACATTTCCCTGGTGAGGATGCTCCTCCCTGAGGGATCCCAGCAGGTATGCAGTGCAACCCCTGAGGCAAGACAGGCCAAGCAGGCAGACACCAGGAGAAGATATCCTGTCCTCTGTGACAGCCCTAAGCCTGCCAGGGCAGTCCTGCACCTGGGCAGCTACAGCCTCCCAGCTGCCAACGTGCCCCAGGACAGAGTGTGGCACAGTGTCCTTGTGAGCAACAGCACCACCTGAATGACAAGAGCACATCAGTTAAAGAGATGCAAACCTCCCTCTGGGTCAAAGAAAGGTACAAAATTCACTATTATCATTTTTTTCCTCTTAAAACAGTTATTTGTGAGGGACAGTGGCAGGAATGGCCAATACAGACATTTCTACCAGAGGCAGGGCAATAAATATCATCATTTTCCACAGCATCCCACAGCTTCCAGTCCAGGTTCTCCCAGGTAAGCACCCACCTCTGCCAGCACCTACTCACTCACAAACTCACCTCTAACACCACAGCTGACCTAGAATGGCCCATGGAAACAAGTCTCAGAAAAAAAGGGATGAGACTGAGCTGCAGGAGAGCTCAGAGCTCTGCAAACATCCTCCAGCTCAGCAGGAGTGTGTGAGGACAGCAATGGCAGAAAGGGCTGTTCACTCCAAGCCCTTCCCAAACAAACTCACCCCAGAACTTCAACATTGTCCTGGAACCTCTACCCCACCTGCAGCTTCCCTGTGAGCTAAGCACAGAGCTTCCCCCTGGAGACTGAGGGCTAATAAACCCTTCAGCAAGTTACTTCAGTGCTGGAATAATTTCTTTGACAAATACATTCTCCCACAGATTCTAAATTTGCTCAGTTCCCAGCCTCTGACTTCTACTACAAGAGATTTTTTTACCATCTTTAAAAGAGATCAGTGACACTGTGAGTATTGTTTTACTACACCATGGAGCCACTACCTGTTCTTACAGCTCTTAAGCAGAGAAGTGAACATTTCTGCACCATCAAAAAGACACAGCATTTCTTTTGCAGCTTTAGAAAGTCTTTCAGCACAAGTGCCAGCCTTTGGTTATGAATCAAAACTCTTTTTATGTGGAATATAAAGTCCCTGACCCTTCTCACTACAGCAATATTGAATGTGCAGCTGGCCCAGCCCCACAGAGCCACACCAGCTGGGTTAGGTACATGGGGGAAGCAGGAGGAAGGGAGACAAAACCCCCACATGTATGAACACCACCAGCAGTCTGTAAAAATGTTATCTCAGGACTTTTTCAGGCCAAAAAGAGAACCAGCAGCTATATGCCACTGCCACTTCACAGCATGGGAGGCCTCCTGCCCACAGGGTAAACCTTGGACAACCCAAACAAACTGACAGTATTTCTCAGGAATTTTTCTTTAAACACACATGACCACAGAAATGAGAGACACTGAGGAAACTTTAATAGCAAAGCTCATCATAATCTTGGATGGGTTGCAAGTTGCTAAACTCTCCCTGACAAGAACAACATAAAGGCATTGTAAATGTCTGTGGTTTCCCAGTGAATCACTGAGTTCTGCCTGCATTCAGCTGCTAGAGAGAAACATGGAAATGACCAGGCTGGGAGGAGGGGCATGTTTTATGTAGCTGAGAAACAAAATCATACCTAACTCCACCCACTGGATTCCTGATGTAATCTTTAAATAAAAAGTGTGTAATGAAACGGAGGATCCAGATTATAAACAACAACTTTAAATTCTCTGTTTTAAACTTGCTTAGATTTTGTCCCTCCTTGACAGAAACAAACAGATCTAATTGTTCTGTTTCAATATAGCAAATTATAGAACAGCCTAAATTACCATGGAGCCAGCATGTGAGTAAGTAATGAAAGAGGTAATTATTACAGTTACATAGAAACTCCAAGACTGGAATCTCCCATGTCATCAAGTTCAGTCACCACATCACAACATTAATTTGGCTGCTTGGTTCCCCCCACATCAATCCACAAGAATAAAAGTGAATGGCATTTGCTTCTTCAACCTCCTGTCCCCACAGATCATCTCCCAGGTAACAGCTGCACCCAAACACTGTCCTCAGGTACAATTTGTACTTGACTCAGGAGCCCTGCAATTTCTGTCACTGTTTCTACTGCAGAAATGATTTTCCAATGTATTTTAAGGTTTCCCTGATGAGCAATATTAGCAAGGCAGTCTGGTCCATAATATCTGCAACGCACCAGGAGTCACAAGTCCAGTGCACCTCAGCTCTGCTTTTGTGGCCCTGAAGTTCATTCCAACACAGAATTTGCATGACATATCCTGAAATTAATGTTCATAATACCACTCCATTCTTTTTCTTTTTAATTTTTTTTTAACACCCTAAATTGATCTGTATGAGTATATTCCCTAAATTCAAGCTCTGTCTCTTGGATGTATATACAGCCTCACTGAGCTGCACCAGGAACATCACAGTGGTGTTCCAAGAATTCTGGAACCTGGTGGGCACCACTCAGAGCTGCTGCCATCAGGGACAAGGTCTCTAAGACCATTTAAGCTGAGCCCACCCCAGAGTGCAGCTCTGAGACCAAGCAGCAGACAAATGAGAGCAGCACCCATGAGGTGTCAGCTGTACTCAAACACGCTGGGGTTTGTTACCTGTGTCACTTGGCTGATGCTCCTGGTGATCAATTGCTCCCACTCCTCCTCTGTGACAAACAGCTTCAGTTCATGAAGTAGCAGAACTCTGTGGAGAAGCAAACAGGCCATGGCCTGAAAGAGAAAGGGAAAGAAGAACATGAAACTCTCCAGGGAAGGTGTTAGCAATGAAAATACCCTGCTAGAGCAAACAGCTCCACACACCATCCAGGGGAGGCCAGCTGACAAAGCTGCACATCTTCACCAAACAAGTGTCACACACTGATTTGGGCTGGAAGGGACCCTAAAGATCATCTCTGCTCCCCTGCCAGGGACCAGAACAGGGACAGGGACACCTTCCATTGTCCCAGGTTGCTCCAAGCCCCATCCAACCTTGCTTGGACACTTCCAGGGATGGGGCAGCCACAGCTGTCCTGGGCACCCTGTGCCAGGACCCCACCACCCTCACAGGGAAGAATTTCTTGTTAATATCCCACCTAAACCTGCCCTCCTTCAGCAAAAGGCTCTGTTTGAAACATTCTCTAGCTCATTACAGAGTCACCCCTCAGGAGACAGGGTGGTGGGTTATGGTTGAATGCATATCTAGAAAAGAGAAGGTCAGAGGGGAGTGGAGGATCATTACAGTTCTAGATTGAGGCACAAATACCCAAAACATGCTTCACAGCAGCTGCTCCAAGGGCATCACTGCCAGTCTCCCCAAGTTTTCAGGCAGGCAGCACCTTTGAGTGACTGCATCCTTTACTGTGCCCTGACCAATGCAATAGGCACAAATAATAAAAAATAAGAGCTGGCAGGACAGCAAATTCTTCATTTCAAAGGAACACTAGATGGGAACTGCTGTTCAGAGCAGCACTGGGCCTTGCCCTGGAGTCAAACTTGCTCATTAAGCCTCTACATTAACACAGCAATGAAAAGAATGGCCACCAGAAACCAACAGTAATCTGCAATCTTCTTACATATCCTTTTCTATTCCAGAATTCTTATTTTAAGGCTTTCTCAGGTACAAGAGAAAAATGCAGCATTAGTCAAAGGCAAAATGCACAAAATACAGTAATGAGGATTAGTACAAATAGCTTCGAGGATTTAAGGGGGAAATTTCTGCAGCAGCACAGAGTTAGTGAGCAAATTCTACTCATACAAAAAAATGTTGCCTCTAGCTGCCATCACACAGACCAAAATTGAATGCAGTTACAAATATCAAAAACCAGAAGGATTTACAAGAGCTAATCTCATCCAAAGAAAGCAACAGCTGCTGTTCTTTAACCACATATCACAGAAAACAAATGAGCAAAGTTTCTAAAGCTCCTTACAAAAGACATCATTGAGATTAAGAGTCTGAGACCTCAAGGATAAAAGCAACCTGGTGATTCCCAACCTGGCCTCCAGAGACCCCTGGGGTCAGAGAGAAGCAACCTGAAAAACATGGAGCAGGAGGATTAAATCTTCCATTGGGTCATTTCTAGGGAAAATTCCTATTGGCTTTCTAGGGTTTCAATTTCTAGGGAGCTATTTACTGAATAATTCAAAGTGACCAAAGACAAGGAATCCCTGGAATTCCTGGGAGCAGTGTGACCAGCCAGAGTTGTGGCCAGTCAAACAGAACATGTCACAACTCAAGGAGGTCTGTGTTTCCCACACAACACATTCCAGGCTCCTGGGACAGATGGAACACAGGTTGCTCCCTGGAGAGCATCAGCACTTGTATCTGTTTCACAACAGATAATGTCACACATCCTTGTAAGCTTACCTCCAGTTTGCACCAGGATGGCCAGTGAAGAGAATTACCCAAACAGAAAGAGCTTTTATTACACACAGAAATCCTGTTCTTCACTGGAAGGTGAAAATGCAGCAGGGAACCAGTGAGGCCATGTCAGAAGATTTATGTTCATTCAGTGACAGAGAACACCCCAACACCATCTTCAAGGCAGGCAGCCTTACATATTCCTTGTAATTATGGGAAGGCTGTGTCTTACAGAACAAATTATGGCATGTGTCTACCAAATGTAGTGGAAAGTCACTTCAGTGCAATTAAAAAGAGAATGTGACCCTTGGAGCAGATGAAAGACTGTAATTCATTCTGAAAGGCCCAGGCAGGGTCACAAACCCCCGGGCAGCAGCTCTTCTGTGACAATTACAAACACATTCATACTGCAAGTGGGTGTAGAGCAGAGAGCAGGGTTCTGTGAAGGTGTCCTGGGATATCTCAGCACTACAGCTTAACTCCAGAGGCACCAGTGCCAAGGGGCAGCTGGGAGCTGCTCCAGTCAGCAGTGGGCAGCAGCACTGCAAGCTAATGAGGAAAAGAACTGGGAGGAAATCAAAGCTGTGCAATGGAATGGGAGCTCTGGAGACTTGAGACTCATCCAGTGCACTGAGAACAGTCCCTGGATGGCACCTACTCCTCAGGAAGCACTAAGCCTGAAAAGTATTTTAAAAGGGAAAAAAAAAAAAAAAACCAAAACCCTGAGCATTCCCTTCTGTGTGACACAAATGAGGAAGTCAGGCCCCCAACATCTGAGGATCCTGGCTGGTGCTAGCACTCTTTAGTAATTCTGTCACACTCAGAGCTTTCACATCTCCAGCCTGTGTATTGGATTCCAGTAAAGTGAAAATATTTTTTGAGTTTCACATAATTAAAACACTGCTATTGCTCTACTCAATATTATTCTTTTTCCTGATCGTTTTTGAAACCAACGATAATTTAGTACTAAGCATGAACAACTTTTCTCATTTGAAACAACAAAAATAAAATATTTACTTGTTGGTTGAAATAAAATTTGGCTTAAGAACATCTTAATCAGAGAGTAAATACGACACTAATAACTACAGCCTATTGTTTCACAGCAAACGGAACAGTTCAACAGCAAAAGTTAAACCACAGGGAGAGGGACTGGCATCAGTGGACTCAGCCAAAAACATCAGGGGCATAACCAAAACTAAAATCAAGTTCTTCAATCCTGCTCCAAGGATAAACCCAATAAGAAACAACAATTTCTCAATGCTCCTGCTGGTGCCATCCCACCTGAGCAAATTCAAACCAAAGCAGGAGGGGCACCAAGTTTTCTTTAGAAGGTGGTGCAACCATCACACATCAGTCAGAGCATCCATAAACACATGAAAAAGGATCGTGAATGTCATCAGAAAATTGCTTAACAGGGAAATGTACCCAGAGAAAACAATCTAGCAATCAGGAGCACAAAGGTGCCACAGCCCCTTGGAAAGCAACAGCCTCAGCAAAGGCTTTTCAGCCACAATTCATCTGTCAGGGCTGAGAAACACCAAACCACTGGCTGGAAAGGCACGGAATAGCTCCCTGTAGAATAGTGCCCAGCAGGATTTGCAAAAAGGATTTTGAACACTCAAAGAGCAATCACTTTGATGACCTTCAGGAGCTTCACCAGGCAAAAAAAAGCTTTGCTTTATCACCTAATATAAGGAGAGCTAAGAGTTATGAGTGCTTTTCAAAAGTAAGGAGAGACCCAAAGTCAGTCAGATCTTCAGGAACAATCTCCTTGGCGTGGCAGAGAAACAGCTCTGCTGCTGCGTTTCATTTTCCTTGTTTTATCTTCTCAAATACATGGGCACAATGCAGCTGAAAGCAGATGTGTTAGAGGTGTGACATCCATGCACATGGCAGTGAACATTCATCACCCCACACCTGCTTCAGAGGGCTACCCAGAGATACCACGAGCCACTTTCTTGCCTATCTCAACACATCCCACTTTTTGGTAAGGCAAACGCTCAATGTTTTTCATGAAAATAGCCTAAAAAAGAAAATGAGACTGGCTCAGGGGATTTTTGAAGCCATGGAATGAGGATCTTCCTATCCCCAGCCAGTTCTGGGAACACATCACTGGAGCACCACCCAACAGTGGCAGCAATACCAGAATACAGAAAGATCTTTTCAAAAATGAAGAATAGTTAAAAAAAATTACCTATGTTCAGTTCTGTGATGCAGAGGTTTCATTGAGACTTTTGAAAAACAAAACCACACACAGAGCACCTCGGGAGGAACCAAGCCACCCCAGCTAGCTCAAATCTTTTGCATCAATACTTTCAACCCTTGTCATGTCTCACAGCTCATCATTTACCCTTAATATATCCATGATGTGTATTTAAACATGTTTTACCATCAAATCACAGACCAGCGCAATTTGAAGTTTGGAGAGTACTTCCACAAAATCCAGAGCTGGAGTTCAACCACTTGACAGCCCAGTTGTCTCTGTCCCTCCTGCCCTCCCCAGCAACACTGGTATTTTAGAATATCTTACAAGCATTTGGCAATTTTGGAGGCTGGCAGAACAATATTGTCCCCAAGAATGTCAGAGAAGATTCTCTGCAATTTTTCAGTGCCAAGTCAAGCCTGCTGTGTTCCTGACAGAGTGTTCTACGAGAGAGCCAAGCATGATCAACACTTCACAAATGGACAAAAATAGCAGAAGACTCAGGAGTCCCAGCTACCAAACTCCAGTCCAGCTCAGAGAAGAGGACTGTCATCCCCCCCAATATGCACAGTCTCTGAAATGAGAATGTGTGAGAATAGTTACAAGCAGATGACAGCCAGATTAGAGCTTTTTCTAAAGGGAGTTGTGTGCTGCAGTGCATCCTGTGCACTAGGAGCCACTCAGCTGCCTAATCAAAACATTTTCTCCTTAATGTCAGTTTTTAAAAAGATTGTAAAATAGTTAAAATAGTAAAAAAAAATAAAACAAATACAAGGGAAGTCTATACAAGCAGGCACCGTAGATACACTTACAGACTCCCACATATTTTATCAAGCATACAACTAAATAAGGCAGAAAGGCTCATTATCAGTCCATGTGGGAGCAGGGAACAAACAATAACTAAGGGCAGTGCTGACCCTAAGGTCTTCTGTGCCTTTGTTCATTTCCCTCTTATCTACAACAATTACACAAAATACCACTCTGTGCAAATGGCTGTGATTTCTTTCTGAAACAGGCAATGTGCTCTCTGCAGTAACCAAAATGTGCTGGTAACTCCCAGGTGTGCTCACCCACCTCAGCCAGATACTAAAAAGGAGTGTGAGAGGAGTTTGCATACAACCCAGCTTTATCCTGCACAAGACATCTGGCCAAACCATTAAATATGGTAAACATGGATTAAACCCCTACCAAAGCCCCTGCTCTCCCATTGAAAGCAGGTATCTAGCTCAAGTAGGTCACAAATTGCTCTCCCCAGCCAACAGCCAGATGAACTGGATGGAAGGGAACAGATCAAGATGTTTTCAATCACTGCAGTTGTGAAAGAGAAAAAGAACAAAACAAATAAGCCTTTGCAATACTGCAGAGATTCTGTTCGCAGTCCTGAAGAGATGAAGGCATGACCTAAATTCAGAGTTGTTTTTCCAAAGAAAAGCACTCTGTTAATATAAGAACATTTGTTACTGATGCAAAAATACACACTTTTCAGTCCCAGGTGGTTCAGGATACTGGCTGGAGATGGTTTTGCAAACAAATGAAAAAAACCTGCCACCTAGGCACACTCCTGAGAGAAAAGAGACTGAAATCAGCAGCCACCACTGCCACCATCAGAGGAGCAGGAGCCTTAAGATGTGCCTGCACTGTGACACTCCAAAGCCCAGCTCTGAGTTTTCACACAGCTGCTCTGCTGGGTGATCCCAAAGCAGTTTGCAGGCTACAGCTGAGTAACCCTTCCAAATTCCCTGACAGCCAACCCCAGCTTTCAGGAAAGAGGCTGCAAGTTCACCTGGCTTGCCTCAAGCACATGGCAGGACAGAAAATCTCACTGAACCTGACCCAGGACAGTATTAGAGCTTATCACATCTCCTTACACTTTGTAAGGAGTGGGGAGTTTAAATGCTAACCAAAGACATGAAGATGGATTTTCCTCGTCTTTTTGCCTGTTATTTTTGCAGCAAGTTCATCCACATGAAACTTGTCACCAGCGTGGCAAGAGCATCTCATTCCCTTTATGTTAAATATATATAAAGAAAACATTTTACCTGGAAAATTACAGGGTTGTGCAACCCAAATACATTTTTAGAAGTGAAGAAGCATCAGGATTTTTAGTAGTATCAACATTCCACTGCTCTTGGAAGTCCAGGAGACAGAAATACACAGCTGGTATCACACCAGAGAGGCCACTGGTATTCCAGAGCACTGATGTCTCCCTTGTGGCACAGAGCCTGCCCTGCCAGCACATCTGATTCAGTGCCAGCACACAGCATAAAACAGCAGCTCCCAGTGTGTAATCCTCAGCATTAAGACTATTCTACAGCAACAGGGATATGGCAAAAAATAATTGCACTTCTAGAAAATCTCTCCTCCCAAGCCCTCTGAGACTGCAATCTCATGAATCACATGCTGCATTTGTGACAAATGCTCCCAGGAAAGCTGGGTAAAAGAACAGAGGCCAAGATTATGAGTAATTCTAAATGAGTTTTCTTTGAATTTCAGTGAATAATTAAACTATGAAATAAATTTCTCAGCTATCTGTAATTTATTACATGTTTAAAATAAACCAACCAACCCACTCCAAAATCCAAAAGCTGCACCTTACAGTGGTATTGGTTACAAGAGAACAAGCTGTCATTTATTACCACAGAGCAGGAGATCCAGAGCACCACAGCAAAAGCCTCTTCCAATTACCTTTTTATCTTTTTTAAAAAAGAAAACAAAGAGCATCCAAAGCTATGAGCAAGTGCCAATCTACCCCCATTTCTGCTCATACAGTCAAACTATTTTAATTTTACATTCACATTGGAGACAAAGGCTCCAATGGAGCAGTCTTGAGTTTCAAGGTTTCTTATTTCTCAACCACATTTGATTCATCCACTTGAGTATTTCTGAGCCCAGGAGCTACAAGTCTGTTTGATACTGGTTTGGGAGCTAAGTTAGAAACTCAGTCTTGAAGATTATTCAAAAGGACAAATTCTGAGAGGGATGGGACAATAAATCACAACAATGGATCTGTTCCACCCAGCAAGTTCCCATTCCCAGCAGGTTGCTCAGAGGCAGTGGCTGTGTCAGGTGGGCTGTGTGTCCCACACAATCATGGAATTGGCCTACATGGGACACCTTAAAGCCCATCCTGTTCCACCCCTGCCATGGCTCCCACTGTCCCAGCTTGCTCCAAGCCCCATCCAGCCTGACCTTGAGCACTTCCAGAGAAGTGCTGCCAGCTGCTCTGGGCACCCTGTGCCAGGGCCTCAGCACCCTCACAGGGAACAATTCCTAATTCCCAATATCCCATCCATCCCTGCCCTCTGGCAGTGGGAGCCATTCCCTGTGTCCTGTCCCTCCATCCCTTGTTCCCAGTCCCTCCCCAGCTCTCCAGGAGCCCCTTCAGACCCTGGAAGGGGCTCTGAGGTGTCCCTGGAGCCTCCTCTTCTCCAGGTGAACACCCCCACTCTTCTGGCCTGGCTCCAGCTCTTGGAGCACCTCCATGGCCTCCTTGGGGAAAAACAAAGATTCCTTCCAAACTCAAGTACAAACAAGAAATTATGCTTCAAGATCCTTAACACGTGTCCTCACTGAACAAGCACCAAACACCAATTATTTACTTAAAACATACAAAACTTTTTGGAATGTTTTAGATATAAAAAGTGAAAGCCAGAGGTGCTCAAGAAACATTTGCCAAATGGCTTTTCCTCAGTCCCCAAGATGTCACTGCAGTATCTCTCACACAGATGTGATCCATACACATTTCAAATCCAACAGGGAGGGAGGATAAGACAAAGCCCTGGCAGTGGCTTAAGAAAACTATTTTTGGTAACAAAAGATAATTTTTCCCATTTACCACCACTGCAACAAGGCACACACAAATAGTGGAGCCAAGACTGACATTTAGTAGCTGTCTAAAAGGTTTCAGTGTGGAAACTGCTCACACCTTCTGGGATAAGTCAGGAGAAAGTGGCTGGCATGTTCAGCTGTGCAGAACTGCCCATGCAAGGACACCTGAGCAACAACACAACTGTTTCTTGGTTTAAAAATTAGACATCAACTTTTACCCTAAATTTACCCTGTTATCCCTCTGGTTAAGGAACTTGAGAAGAGCCTTCCCTGACCCTGTTCCTGCCTGGCACAAGGACATTGTCAGTCACTGGACAGACTCCTGGTGCCTAAAAACGCAGTCACAGGGAGCCCACACTCCCCACAAAGACCATGAAAACATCTCCTGTATGATCACCTGGCTCTGGAGCTGAATTCAGTAATTCCTGCTACACCCAGTGTCCTCAGAGTAATGAAATGGCTTTTTCAGGGCATTCCCTCAGCCAGCCCTGACAAGGTGTGATGTTGCTGTCCAAGGTCAGCAGAACATGAGCAGGACACAGATGACAATTTCAAGGTCTGTCCTTCTGCCTCCAGAAACAGAGATCACAGAAGAATGCAGAAGTAAAAACTTATCAAAACCCTCAGCCATCATCCACCATCCCACACCTTCACAGTGCTCCCAACATCAGGCTCTGGGCCAGAAAGCAGCAGGTTCCTCCCTCGGCCTGGCCTTGCCAAAAAAATAGATTTTTTTGAGATTTATAAGCTCAGGAATAAAATTCTCTGTGCTAAAAAGTGATGAAAACAAATGATGTTTTACAGCTTAAATTAAGTTCCTGCGACAAATGGATGAGAAAAATTTTGCAAGGCTGGTTAATTACAACATGCAAAGCATTTAAGTGACACCTAAATCACGTTTTACAACCTTGGACAAGAAAGGCAATTTCAGTGTACTCCCACCAAACATCCTAGATCTTCAAACTCTTGTAATCTTCAGTGGTTTGGAACCAGCCAACCCGCACTGCAGCCCAGCTTCAGGCACCTTTACCTGTTCTTCCTTCCCAGGAAAAATGCAGATTTCCACAGATCTGGCAGGAACCTTAAAACCACTCACAACAGCTGACATATCATTAGTACATTGAAAATAATTGCTATACAAGACATGTTTTGCTTATTTGACCATCACCATCATATAGATGATCTGTTTAGGCCTTCTCAAGCACAAAAATGATGAATGAACTCTGTGGGTTTAACTTTTATTCCCAAACCTCTCTCTGGCTGGTTTAAACATGGAGAACAGCAATTTACAAACTGAAAGGGGTTGTGTGTCCTCCTGGGACTGTTAGAACATACATCCATACAGGAATTCCCAGTGCAAGTCAACTTCCCAGTCACTATCTCAGTAATGGAAAAAATGGAAGAGCAATCACCTGCTCATCACCTGCTGAAGTAGCAGGTGAACTGGATCCCTCAGCTCCATGAGAAAGGCTCAAGGCCAAGACTCAGGGATGGCAAAAGTGCCTCCAAGTAGAGGAAAACCCCAGGATGTGGAGCTAGATCAGACCTTGGTCCCTACTTTGGATGCTCTACCTTTGGGTGTCAGGTTTTGCCACCTTTCCTCTGAAAAAGAACAAAGCCTGCTGGAAGCAGAGACAAAACTGGCTGTGAAGGAATCTCCATCTTTCTTCCCACCCCTCCTGATAACTCCCCTCTCCTCTCTATTTTTATTCTCCATAAATCTCTCCACCTGTGGCTCAGATGTCCTGCTCTGGGCAGTAGCAAGGAGAAGTTGAGCAAATTGTTATGATCCCACTACCATTCCCAGGGCTCTGCAGAGCAGCACTTCATTGATCAGATGAGCTGCTCACTTCATTCTGCTGTGACTGAGCACTTGCCAGACAACAGAAAGTTTATCCCATAAGTTACACTGGCTCATCCTCCTCCACAACCTGAAAATGGCTATAGCATGACAAGCACTTTAACCACTGCTGCTCAGTCTGGCTGAAAATGTGGACTGAGCTCCATCCCACACAAACCATCTTTATATAATGCAGCTGCACCTGCATGGGCTGTGTCAGCCCAGACCCTACAGGTAAAAGCACTCATTGATTTCACTGACACAGTCACAACAGATGGGTTTTAAATGTACTTGAGACAGCAGAAATCCCAGGACTAGCAGTCCTGGCAGATATATATACAGCCTGCAGACCATATACACAGCATTCACCCACACAGGTTTCTTCATGCCCTAAACCATCATTACTTTGTTCAACCAGGGACTCTGCAAATCACATTCTGCCAAGGAATGGACTTTTTCCATGCTTGGTTCTCCTACAAACAGTGCTCTGGAGGATGTTCTTGCCAGAGGAAAAGCCTCAACTTGCACTTGACAAACCAGAGGGGTCACTTGGGAGAGTCTGCTCACTGCAGCAGGACATCTATGCCCAATACAGGAGTGCACAGGTACAGCTGCTTCCTTCAGCCCTGCTCTGCTGGCAGCTAGGAGAGGCAAAAAAATAATTAGAAGACAAATTAAAGCTTCCTCCTATGGTCACCAGAGTCTAACAAGATGTAATGGTACAAATAAGAAGTTGCTGTATTTTAAAGGGAGTAGAGAGGAGTCCATACCCACAGAGAGATCTGACAGTGCAGTTTTTCAGAGGATACCTGCATGATAAATACTGGCAGGTTTTCTGCCTCAGATGAAGGGTCTGCAGGACATTTGTGCAGTCAAAACAACAAACATAAAATAATACACAGGACTCCTGGGCCAGGCCAGGTATTAGATACCAGCTCTGAGTATTTCAGTGGCAAACAAACAACAAAATGGTGAGTGTTGGATTAAGCCCTTTTCTGACCCAGAGATGGGGCAACTGAGAGGTGTTTTAATAACTTTTATTCTATTTTCAGTCTCATGTGAAGAGTGAGACAATACAGATGTTACAATTAATGCCATCACAATCAGAAGCCAACTAATTATGATGCACTATAAGTGTTTCTTGGCCTATTATATTTTGCCACACCATGCTGTAAATGCTTTAAAGCAAATCATCTCAAATCACCCCTTGTGAGAATTCTGGGCTGGGGAAAACCTTGTGCTCTTCTTTCACAGAGGCCAACAGGCAGACCCTTGGGACACAGCAATCCAGATACTGGGCTGCTTTGGTCAACACAGAGATTTATTTCTCCCTGGGGTAACCACTCACCATATCATGAAGGCCAATCAGTCTTAACGTTTTGCTCCAAAAAAAAAAGTCAATCTATTATTACCCTAAATTCTTGAAAAATGAAAAGATGCCATAATTAAGTGAGCCATGAGGACACAAGATAAATCAGCAGCAGAGCACAAATTAGCATCCACGAGCTCTGATGTCTTTTTGCTCTTCCTGTAATGCACAGTTACAGGAGTGAAACCCTGGAGGGGAATACTGGTACCATGGGACACACTGAGACCAGAGGAGAAAAGAAAAGGAATGGACTCTGTGCAATGCAACCAAGCCTCCCTTTCCCACATTAAAATAATAATCAGAAAATACGCCCATTTTCTTCTTCTCTCCCCAGTTAAGGATACAGTCACAATTTTAAAAAATAATCTAAAACCTGGCTTCTTAATACGATCCTGTTTATTTTGGAACATTTCTACTTTGTTTTTACAAGTTTCTCACTCTAAACATCAGAACAAGAAATGTTCTTTTGTTAAGAAATCAAAGCAAAGACTCTTGCAGGACATCCCAGTATCTGAAGCTCAAAGAAACATGACCAAGAAACCTCTCAGGAAATCATCTGGGACATTCTCCTTTCTCTCAACTCTGGCTTTCCTATTGAAAAAAAAAACAAAACCAAACCAACCATCCCTAGAGCTTAATTTTATCAATTTCTATTTATTTATTACTTATATATTGTAGTATTGAACACCAAGAGGCTCCACTGACACCTCAAGTTACTCACACACGTTGGTAAGACCAAGACCAAAACTGGTTTATTTTGCTCCAGTTGCCTCACCCTCACTGCTCCTCCCAACACTTTCCAATCCAGTTCTCCTCTGCACAGCAAAACCCTCAATTCAGAAGAGACTTGCAACAGGATTTTCTTGAGGCAATTCAGAAGGCAGCTACAGCATAATGCAGCCTATTTAAGGAGACTTTGCTGAAGTTTAATTTAATAATTTAGGAGATTTAAGAGCAGCACATGTTTAAAAAAAGCCCATGTTGCCTAGGCACTGTGTGCTTTTAGCTGCTGCCCCTGATACACCAGACCAGGCTTGATGCTGCAAGAACAAAGGTTTCCATCTTTTGAGAACATTTATCAGCAGATAATGAGAAATTAGAATTCCAATTCACTCAAACAGCAGCCACTGAAGTTTAGCCTGCATACAGTATAAAAAAAGGTACTTGCACAGTAAAATTGTTAGCTTGGAATATTGAAATGAAAAGCATTGCTAAGCAAAAAAATAAAAAGTTGGAAATTGTACTGGGTTGAACTTTAAAGATTCATTGTTTTGGATGCTCACCAGCAGACCTCTTTTCATTTTGCAGAATCCACTGAGAGAGGCAGGATGACAATTCAGAGGGCACAGTCCCCTTGGGAAGAGGGACAGGGCTGGAAACCCTGCTCTGTGTGGAGGCTGCTGAGAAATCCTGCAGAGACACCTGAACTCCTTTCTTGTGCTTCAATTCTGCAGGGTGGCATTTTAATCTGTGCCAAGGGAGAGCAGAAAGAGAAGCAGCCCAACCCCACTACTCCCACACCCCCATACTACAACAAAAATGGACCTGCCACTTGGTACACAAACACTTGGGGACATCCTTGTCAGTGAGCACAGCCCAGATTGGCATTTCATTTCATGCTGCAGAAGCCCTAATCTTTCTTCACTTGCCAACAAAACACCCTTCCAACACACCTCCTAGTACTCCCACACCAAGATCTCACTGTAAAGGGAACATAAATCAGTCCCCAGAACTTCAACAGGATTCTATCCTGATTTTTTTATATTTTGCAACATTAATATCTCTTGAGTCCATATGAGAGTAGCTCAGTTTCTCACACCACTGCCACTTCTTCCCCTCCTGTGTTTGTTATGCCATTATTAAATACATGGCAATGACCTTGTCTCTGAGCAAATTTATCCCATTTGCTCCACACAAACACCTACTCCTCAAACTGCTGGAGGGGCTGTGTTTGAGAGGCTGAGCACAACACACTTGGGTGGTTCAACTCTTTTTAAAAACTATCAACTTGCTTTTTAAAAACTATCAACTCCCCATGTGTCAGATGGCAGGTTTAACTTAGTAAGCTAGGAAATTACTCAGAGTTGGAAAATCACTGCAATATGGTTTAGATCTAACTCAGCAAGTCCATCCTACGTGCAGGGCTGTCACTGCTCCTGAGCACTTCCCTCCTTGGACAGCTCTCACCAGCAGCTGTCTACAGCAAGAATTAGAGTTTATGTGACCTTTTAATTTTCTTATTTCTTCCCAGCAACCAACTAGAATGTTTTCTCCATTACTGATGATTTGCTACACATGATCATCAACACAACCAGCTGAACAGCAATTAGCAGAATAAATACAGCCCAGATCTCCAGAATCACAATAAAGAGGCAAACAGAAGTTTTTTCATGTTCTCAGAAGCTTTTTCATGTTCTGCTTGTGCTACACTGAGGGCAGTGGCTCTGTGCCAGTCAATTAATGCTGGTATCACTATGGATTTGTTTGTGGGCAATGCAGGCAAGTGTCTGACACTTCTGGCAAAAGACAGAGGCCATTAGAAGGCAACAAGAAGTTCAACAATGACAAAAAACCTGTATGAAGGGAAAATAAACAAAAATAACCAGCTCACAACATGTATGATGCTCCCAAGGGGCCCTGTAGGTTCAGTGACAGGGGTCCCACATTAAACTGAAATACACCACAAACACACCAAGTTCTCAATGCAAATACAAGTGAAAACTCATGCCATGGGATTTTGAGCACTCAGCTTTAAATGCAGTCAGGAGGACCTGAAAAATGTTAACAGACCTTTTTAAATTTCCAACCATCTCACACAAGTAAGAGAGAAACACAGCTTAGAAAGCAATTCCTCAGGGAGACACGTTTTGCTGTGGCATCAGACACCTTTCCAAAGAACATCAGAGATTATTTATGGATGCTGTCAATGTTCTCCCGCTCATCAAAGGAAAATGGTTTTTCTGTGCAACCCACTGCAAGAAACACTCTCAAAAATGCAAGGTTGGGATGCAATAATCCACATGTACAACCCTCCTAAAGGTCTGGGAACTAAAAATCTCCACACAAAAATGTAGAGCACTCTGGCTCTGACCCAGCAAAGCATTTCAGCATTCAACTGCTTTCCCTTCCACTTCAGTGGACAGTTTGCAGATCTAGAGCTAGCTCATGTCACAGGGCTTCGCTGGCTTGTGATGAAATAGATCAAAAGTGCCCAAGAGCCCACCCATAGTTCAGCTTCACCTTGCAAAACACAGACTCCCCTTGACCATCCCCTTACACAAAATACAAACAGCAACAGGACACTGACTGGAGCCAAAGCTTGTCAGTTTGACATAGATTTTCCAGCTGCAAATGATTTCTTTTTACTGAGGAGAGGGCACATACTGACCCAAGGAAGATGAAAAGGATGGATTAGACGGGCAGCAGCCCCTCCAGCACTGCATCCCCTGGATCTCAGTGCCAGGGGACAATTCACCTCCTGAATGTGACCACAGTGCCACCTGACAGAGGACACAGGCACAGGGGTGTGACCTGTGCCAAGGGACAGAGGATGCTCTGAGGGAAGGGAGCCTTTCACTCATGGCCCATTGCTCAGCTCTCCCCAGCTGCCTGCCCAGTGCTCACTCCTCATGCAAAGGAGGTAGAGCTGAACTGGTGCTGGTTCTTATCTGGGGAGGTTTATTTTGCTTCATTTTTAGTAACAGCTTATGCAAAATGTTCTATAACAAGCTCTTCCTCTACTACCTGCTGGCAGCTATCTGTGAGCACACAGGCAGGGCATGGTGCATTAATGTGGGGATCCATTCATCTCCCCCAGCATGAAGTGAAATACTCCCAAACACTCACACAGAGGGGTGCTGGCTTCTGAGGCTTCGCAGCACTTTCACTGCTCTTGCTGTATTAAAGTTTAATTAATTTTTAACTTAGATATTTACATAGAACATAAACTGTTCAGAAGGACAACTGTCAACCAGCCAAGACCTCTCTGGCAGGAATTTGGGATCATATTTTACTCTTCTGGTGATGGCAGCTCTGGCACAGACCTGCTTCAGTTCTGTAAAATTCTGTCTATATATGTTTGATCCCTTTGGGGAGACTGCCAAAGCACCAAGATTAATTAGCAACTTACCTAAAATACACTCTCTCAGATAGATCTTAAAGGGTTCCTTGACACAGACAGCTTTATAAAAACACATTCGGAAATACTAATGAATCTGTATGACATAAGATGACATTTTGAACTCTGTCTCAGTGCCCATTCTCATTTCCACACTAAGTAAAATTACTTTTATTAGTTTCATGACAGCTCTGCACTTACATCAGCTCTGCAGAGTTCCAGCCAAATCACAGAAAATAAACTCACTTGATGGACAAATACTGCCTCATTATGCTTCCAGCTACTGCAACATCCTCAATCAATATAGCTTTGAATGTAAATAAGAAGGCAGGAATGTATTCAAATGGATGTGTGACCACAGCGCAAAAGTAATTGCAGAGCCTCTTAGCAATTGTGTTGATGTGTACACTCCCAGTGCCTTTCCCAAAGGAAAAGAACAAGGGATGGATATGAAACCATTTCTGTAAACCCATGGAAAAAGTTTCACACTAGAAGAGGTTTTAAGTGTCTGCCACGAGCAAGATGGAGACAGCACCTTACTCCTGGCAGCAGTCATTTTCATTTATTAGTGCTCATTTCCAAACTGGCTCCAATACTGCTGGCCAACATGCTGGAGCTCTGAGGGAGAAGCACAGCTGTTCCAGGCCAGGCTTCCAGGGAGGCTGTGCTCCAGCTGGGAGCTGGCAGGTGCCCTGGCCTGCAGGAGCCTGCATCAGCAGCACACCTGGGTACTGCAGTGCAGGGAGCCACACTTCTCCCTCTTCACCTGATCCTCACACTCACAGAGAGTTTTTAGGGTAGAAACATCACCTCATGGACTCATCAGTCCCCATAAATGGGGATAGTGCAGTGAGAACCTCACCACAATAACCAGTGCAGCACTGAGGGGTTTGTGCTGCAACACAGTACTGCACAATTACAGAATTAGATGTTACCGTAGCTCTGCTCATCAGACCAATACAGCTAAAAATAAACCAGGAAGACATTCCTCACCTAAGGCTCAGGAGGGTTCTGGTATGTAGCTGAGTCATGCAATAATCATTAAATTAAACACATCTTGATCCCTGCTTTATGCTCCATCAGCACAAACTAAAAAACCAGGCTTTTGTGCATATTGAAGGAGCAACACTACACCCACCGAAACAGGCACAAGGAAATCTGAAGGTCAAGGTCACCTGGAAAGCAACTACAGCAGTAAGAACGAATTGTCCTAAGAGAGGAGGAAGTGGGGACTAGCTCACACACGTTTTTCTCCAAACAGAATTTGAGAGAATATGTTTAGTGCTTGTGGAGGACATCAGGCTGACAGGAACATCCCTCATCCATGAAACAGCACAATCTCCCCCGTGCTGTCAGCATCACACACTTTCTGCTGGCTAATTGCACTGACAGTGAGCTATCTGTGCCAGACACTTACCACAATCCCCTGGCACCAGGACAACTCCAAGGGACAGTGCAAGCTCCACTGTCATTTTCCCATATCAGCTATCCCTGGGTCTCTTTCCCCAGCTGCCACTTGTGCTTGAGCACTCAGAGCACCAGTGTGTGCCTGGTCACTGCCCTTCACTCTACTGTAGCACTTTGTGTGTAAGGGAAAGCTCTCAGACCTGCCTGGATGTACCAAAACACTGTGATGTGCCAATGGCCCCATTCTCCTGCCACTGAAGACACTTCTGTAAGGACAAGGTCACAGTGTGACTGATTCTTAGGACCTCAGTCTGCAGAACTGCATTCAACAACTTAGATTAGACTGCACTACAAAGTCATTCTTTTCCTCTTTCTTCCTTTTTTTATTTTAACTTGTAGCACTTCTCCCACTCTAAAGGTCCTCTTGAAAAGCTTCACAGTTGCTGCTTGCAATCAAATGATTTTGTATAGTTCATAGTCCCTTCTTTCTACAACAGAGAGCACTGCAAGGGCACATAGCAGGGATGAGCCAGGTCATATTCTGAGAAGAAAGTACAGCCTTAAGTTATATGTTGGTTGAACATACATATGGGATGGCAAGGATCAACAGAAGTTTGTGAAAGGCATCCCAACTGCTACTGTAGAAAAAAACAAAATTAAAAAGCCCACAAACAAAACAAAACAAAAAAACCACCCAAACCACCACAAACCCCACCAGATTTCTCAGTTCAATAAATAAGTGACAACCAAACACTATTTTTTTAAAGCCTGAAGCATTTTAACTTTCACACAGCATGTCTGGGACTTAAACTTCCCACTTGAAGAAAGGCAGAGTTTGAAAACAGGCCAGCCAATATCACTGAGCATTCAGAGCAGCAGCTGCCACAGGCACAATGCATCTGAACTAGCAGAGGGTCCTGCAGCCAGGGTGGTCTCACAATGGGTCAGAAGTCCAGCTGAGAAGCATGAACTGCCTGGAACGAGGTGGTTTTGCAGACCCACTGTCACACACATCTTGTATTTTTCTGATGCAGAGGTTTAAACAGGTAATAAATTAATTCATGGTGGAATGACAGCCCCCCTTCGCTGGTTAAAACATCCCTTGCCTTTGTTTCCCCGCTCATAAATAACACCAATCTCTCCATCTCTTTCCTTTTCCAGGGAAACTGCTGCATTTCTGTCTCCTGCAGGCATCTGTGCCCCAGTAGTAACACCAGAGGAGCAGAACTTGGCCACAGGTACAAGCTTCAGTCTCAGAAACACCACTGCAAATTCACCTTTCCAGTTTAAAACTTGTTACACAGGTTGAGCTTACTGCTAAAAAACCAACCCTATCACTGTGAGCCATACTCAAAACTGCCTTGAGAGCTCTCACCCCCCCTAAAGTGTTGTTTTATCTCACAAATGACTTCCAACATGGAGCTGAACAACCTCACTGCTCCTTTAGGCATGTAGGAACAGTGTCACAAGAAAAGGGGTGACAATGTCAGTCACACTAGCTGAAGTTTAAAAGCTTTTCTTTTGCTAAATTTTGCATCAAGATGCAACCTTGGAATATCTCCAAAACACTCCACAGCGAACACCCAGGCCAAAGGAAAGTAGCTCCCAGAAAAACATGGAACACCCACCCAATAGCTACAAACACCTCTGCTTGTAAAGACACAGCACTGCCACTGAGGGTTTGCTGCTCTCCAGGTTTTAGAGGTGACCAACTGAGGGGCACAGGATGCACAGAAAGGCTGCAGCAGTGCAAGACACAGTTGCCTGGGTCATCAGCTACAGCCAACAGCTCACATTTGTATGAGATTGTTCTCTCCTTTACAATGTTCTTCTACTGACTTCACAGAAGCTATAATTTCATGTTAATGAGCACTGCCTCTGATGAAATAAATCACAGCTTTCAGCCAGACACTCCTGCCCCTGAACAGACTGTCCCTCTGCTGTAAGTGAACTGACTCAAGTTAACTTTAACATGGCAAAAGGGGGAGAAAAACTGTGTGTGCAAGGGCAAGGGAAGTTTTCAGCCAAATCACCCTCATGTCCCATTTTGTGATGTAAATGCAGGAACACCTGGGCAGCAGGCAGGCAGGGAGGTACCCAGGAAAAATGGCTGGGGCTGGAGGGGCCAGGCTGCTCCTCTCCAAGCTGAGCAGCATCTGAATGGCTCCTGCATTTCCCACAGGATCTTCTCTGCTACCTCTGCCCAGAAACTGAGTTTGTCAGACCTGCAGCAGGCACAGGAGGAGTGCACACACAATCCAGGTTTGCTGCTTCTTAACCAGACCCCAGTCTTGCTGTACACAATGTTCTGCAAACCACCTCAGCCAGGCTGGTCCAGGGGAATCTCTTATTGACCAAGTTTAACTTTACACTAGAGGCCCCAGCAAGAGCACAGATTCTCGAAGTAAGAGCTGGGCATGTAGGCCAGTGGCCACAAGATCTTACTTAGAGGCTCTAAAAAGAGGAACCAGTCTGGCTGAGAGGAGCTGTGGAACAGACCCCCTGCCTCCATGCTGCTCTCACAAACTTCCAGGTATAGAGGATGAGGAGGAAGGAACAGCCCACTCACACCCCCTTCACTGATCATTTTCATTTTGTTCACAACCACCTTAAAGCTCAACCTGAAGGTGCATCTCCTTTTCCCCCAGGCTGGCTGGACAGTGGCCAGCAGTTCTGCTGGCCCAGAGCCCCAGGGCTCTTTATCAGGCCAACACAAGACACCTGCCCAGAGCTGAGCCTCCACCTTCTGTGCAGAGCATGGCCCTTCCCAGCTGGTGTGGCCCTGGGACACCCTGCTGAAGCTCTCTGCACAGCCAGGAGATCAGAATCCCTGTGGGATCAGCTGTTCATAGATGCAGCAGCCATACCCAGAACAATCAGCACTAACAAGAGGAGAGTTAGAACAGGAGTTAAGCCTCCAGTCCCTGGGACTAAGCTAGTTTAATGATCAGAAGCCAATATTCAGGGCTAAAAGTGGAAGACCACCCCATGTGCCTCCCGGTCATCAGGGCTGGCCAAATTCAGAGTATCATGAGAGCTTTGGTGTTTTCAGGACCCTTGAATTAGTATAGCCCTTTTGGAAGCTGAGTCCTTCCACCTCATTTGCCCAGAGCCTGCCAGGGAGAAGTTACCCCCCTGCTTTACCAACATCACTTTGTCACATACACCCACCTAGCCTGACTCCTACCCTACCCACTAGGTTACCACCAAAACACATTTGCATTGAGAACCAGTGGGAAAATTTAACTGAAGACCTGACAAATTGGACATTTGATGCTGGGAAGCCAGAATTCCTGAAAAGGAAGCACTGTGTAAAAAATGTAAAGCTGCAACTCCAAGCTGCACAGGCTTCCCTGAGCTCACCCTCCATGTGCCTTTGTTTGAACAGCAGTATATCCATGTTCTGTGCCCAGCTCCCACACACTCCACACGTCCTCCCCTACTCCTCCCACCCACAGGCAAACAGGCTCTGCAAACAAAGCTCAAGCAGCTTGGTGGAAGCCCTGGAAGAAGGAGAATGCTATTCCCTGTGGAGAGGCAAAGATAAGGGAAGCTCCACATAATGGAGCTGTCTGCTTGGGATGCTGTTCTGGTCTCTTGAGGATGGGATCAAGTATGTGCCCTACAATTAATTTGTTGTTTGTGTAACACGTCCTTATTACCATCCACTGAAATTAATAGCTCGATTCACTCTTTTTTTTTTGTCTTCTTTAAATCAAAGCCATTCCTGTTGGGTAAAACAGTCTGAACTGCAATTTACACTGACAATGCAAAGCAGCCCTACTGTGAACACATACCTACCCCTTGACATTCCCTCCAATGATCAGAAACAATAAAACAGCTATTTATGACACAGGGAGATCAATCTAGGATGCATTTCTGCAGGGGACAGACCCAGGGTACAGCTGGGGGGTGGGAAAGTTTGAGACAGTGCTACTGGGGGTAGCACAGAGGGGTTTTGGTTATTAACTGTGTGGAAGGCCCCTCCCAGTGCAGGGGAAATCCAGACAAGCCTCATTCCCTGCTCCAGAACACTGAGCTGTGCACTCACCCTGCAATGTTTTATTGATAAGGCTCCACTAATTTTGTGTTAGTCAGGCACAGGCAACCAACCATCAAAAATCAGATCTGTGGTACAGGTGGTTTTAAACTAAATACAGCAGCACACAGACTTTAAAATGCAGGGCAGCTTGCAAGGCACAGAACAGGCTCAAGAACCTGACCCTGAGGTAGCATGAGGAGGCAGGGACTAAATCATACTCCATTAATACTGAGGAACATCTTACCAAGGAGGAAATCAAGGAATAAGCTGCTGGAGTCAACCCCTACCACAATCAGGCCTCAACCCTGAGAGCTGCAGGCAGTTTTTAAAGGAGATGCTACCAAAGAACCTCCATGATTGTAGATATACTGTGTGGCACTTCCACTACTTCACACTCCTGAAGCAGCAAGGCAGTATTTGCAAAAGCTCTGCCCCCCTGAAAGCCACTTCCAAAACTGGGCAGCCCTAAAAGCACATTATAAACATATTAAAAATCATCTGAGCTGCCAAGTTTAAGTTACTTCTCTGATTGACTCTTATACAGCTTTGTTTGTTTACTTTCATTCTTACCTGCTGATGTTGCCTGGCTGCTGCTGTGATAAACTCAACCAGAGTATCTACTAATGGCTTACACATGATCTGTAACAAAGAAAGACACAGTCTCTCATTAGTGGTTTGTTTTTCAAGCAAAACAGTCTATATTTTACACAGCCTCCTGAGTAAGAAGGAAATGACACAAGAAAGAGAAATGCCCAGAAATCAGCAACAGTTTATTTGAAAATTAACAGCTTTCTTCACACCAGCTCTGAGTGAAATCTTGATCACAACAAAAAGCAGCAGCAAAACTCTTCACCTCTTTTCACCTGGAAAAATCAGGCAAGCATTTTTCACTCCCTGTGTTCTGCTAAGTGAAAACTAAAGTCTGCATCTGGCTGACACTTTCTGTAGTGATGGTTCACATTGTGCACAGCCCCAGTCATAGGCAAAGAAGAACATGTTGAGTTGTAGCCAGGTGTGGGCTGGTCTCTTCTCCCAGGGAACAAATGACAGGATAAAAGGAAAGGACCTAAAGTTGCACATGGGGAGGTTTACATTAGGTATAAGGAGAAATCTCTTCACTGGAAGGGTTGTCAGGCACTGGCACAGGCTTCTCAGGGAAATGGTTGAGTCACCATCCCTGGAGGTATTTAGAAACACATGTGGATGTGGTGATTTTAAAAGATAATTCTACAAGGAACAGTTATCTGGAATCCAGAGGTTTTAGAAATCTGCAGATGGGATCTTAAGTTTGCTGTCCATGTGGGCAACACACAGCCCTGCTCTCCCTCCATTTCTCAAACTTAGGTACAAGGCATCATGGGCTGGTGCCCTAAGAAACCTGGCAAGCACAGGAACTCTCTCCTGGATGGAGTCCTCAGTCTGAAAGCATCCTGCCCCAGTTACATCTCCTCCCACCCTCATATCAGACATCAATTCTAAAAGGTTGGAGAAAGGGTTTCTGTCAGCTGTCTCTAGCATGCTCTGACCTAAAAACCCCTGAAGAATTGTATGACATTCACGCCCATGGCCTGTTTCTTAAAAACTGGCTGTCCTCATGGAGGAGACCAGCCCCAGGCTTGGGTCAAGCCTGCAGGAAATACATCAAATATTTTAGACACTTGCACTGTCTGGCTTGAAGATTAGATTCCAACTAGACTTCACACTCCTCAGCTTTCCTGGAAGAAAACTGAGAAACTGAGCATGCAGTGGGAGCAGAGCTGGACAGGAGCTACATTGGTTGTTCAAACAAGGTGACCTGTTTTGCCTTTGTGCAAAACTAGCTCATCCATGTTGTCTTGAATACTGGTAAAAATTTAAAGCTTCTTAGGCTATGTTTTAAAGAGCAACCTGCTGTTCACCTGCTTTCTGCATGCAGTATCCCAGTCCAAACCATAAATAAGATCCTGGCCTCCTGCAGTGCTGCTATAAAAATTGAGTCTGAGTTTAAGAGTCTGAGCAGGTGAAAATCCAAGGGAACCTCACAGCAGTTTCAAAAGTCTGCAATACAGCAGAGAAGCTTCTCTCCCTACTTTGCCCAGAATTATAATCATACTTTGGAGCCAGCAGAAAGCAACAGAGCCATCAGCACTTACTGGGAAGCGTTTGAAGAGATCATGGAACATGGAGCATGTGAGGGGACTGTTCCTTTTGCTGAGGAACTGGGTCAGTGCCTGCTGATAGACAGCAGCCACCTTCTTCACATTCAAACAGCCTGGGTTCAAAAGCTGGAGGGAAGAACACAGAACAAAAGCATTTCCAGTGAAACACAAGAATGAATCACTAACAATGAATAAATCAATTTTCATCAGTTCTAAGAGGTTTTCCCAACAACGTTATGCTTGAGATATGACACAGAACCATGAATAAACAGCCAAGTGGGCCCCAAATATGCTCTCCCAGGCACTGACAGCCATGTGACCTTGTCACTGACGGGCAGCACAGCTTCCTAGCAGGACTACACACACTCCATGTAGTGTGGGGGCTGTGCTCTAGGTTTGTGGTTGGCATGTCTAGTACACAAAGCTCACAGGGCACTGCAAGCCCATCCTGCAGTCGCTGGGCTGTGCACATGGTGTTTGCTCTCAGCTGAGGAGCTACTTGTACCTGTAAATTTTAATGTATGTACACATCTGTATCTACACACACTCAGCACCTATGTCCAGGACTCCTAGGTACTCAGCAGACAAGCCCTAGCACTGATCAGGGATCCAGCAATCCCAAAACTGTGTCCATGCTCCAATATCCCCCTCTGGTGGGGAACAAGAATCCCAGACACACAGCAACCTGCTCAGGCTACATGGATCTAAACAAACAGGAGTCACTGAAGAGCCAAGTGTGGAGCACTGCATCCCAACGTTCCTGACTGTTCTCATACTGCCAGGGAAGTACTGCTGTTTGGGAAGAGTGAGAAATTAGGGCCCAGGAGGGAAAAGCTGTAATCTTCACAGTAGTGAACCTCTGCCCAAGAAATCTAGCCCCATGGAAATCTAAAGCCAAGTTAATGTGGTGTCCTGTTCTCAGGTCAAACTCCCAGTGCTCCTGCAGCTGAACACTAAAGGCTAAAGTGGAACAAGGAAGATGGGTCTTGAAATATGACCTCAGTTTTTCTAGTTGAGTGTCTCTACTTAGCACTTATTTGACATACACATCTGCAGGGGAAAGATTTCTCCTTCCATGCATGTATTTACTAGAAAAAAATTCTTCTATAGTTTTTCCGTAAATTTGGCTACTGCATCCTAGTGTCTGCTCTAGTTCCACTTTCCTGCTTATTAAAAAGCTCCAAATTATGCTCACAAAGCACAGCTCACTGGAAACACACAACATCTGTCTCTGGTTCTCCACTGCAAAACCTCCCTGGCCTCAACACAATGTCAGTCAGCATCAGCAGCATGACATGAACTGAGCTGTCATTTCCCTCAAACTGGCAGCTCTTGTCAGCTGCTGGATCTGTCCCTGGCTGACCAGGACCAGAGCTCTGCTCCCACTGGAATAAAAGGCTTCCCTGTGAAACTGCAGAAGGATGCTGTGAAGCATGCCTCACTCTAGCCTCAATGTCAAGTATGTTGTTTACATTCCCCCCAGATCTCCTGTTTTGTTTTTCTTTCACAAAAGGCCTGGCACAGCACAGGAGCTACCTGGATTAACACCCTCCACCTCTCCCTAAGCCCTAGAAACACTGGCTGTCTTTTCAGCCTCCAGCAATACTTCCATGTATGTAATTTCCAGGAGGGAGCTCTGTTTATTTTTCCACCCCACAAGATGTCAGCAAGATGAAGGCACTAATTCCTGTGCTCAATGTGAGGGGTTCAGAGGCAAGGCCAGGGTCAGCTGCTGAGACTGAAGCATTGCTTGCTATGTTTCTAGAGGAGGTGACTGGAGTGGGCTGCCCAATATAAAGGGTCACCTACTCTGAGACCTGTGAAATGCAGCAGAGACAGTAGGTAAAAGGGGATCAGACTAAGGGTCTCCTAGTAATGGACACCTGTAGCACAATCAGATGAAGTCTCCCTCCAAACAACTACCACTGAAATCATAGCTGCTCCAAACACTCTTCACCCTTCGCCTTAGCTCAAACCTCAGGGCAATAGGAGTTTACTCTCATCCACCACTGTTCTGTGTCTTCCTGCTCCTCAGCACCCTCTGGAAAAAACTCAAGACTGACTGCCAGGAGTTTAATGGAAAAAAAGCAAATCGGGGAGGAGAACAGCACAAATACACATGAGGCTGCTTTGGATATCAACCTGGATCCACTGAATCAGCAGCCCCTGTGCCTATGGGCAAGCAGGCAGGAAAGGGTGAAAGCCAGGAGGGTGAGGGCCAGAAAGGGATGGGGAACTTTCCAGTGTCATGGAAATCAGGTAGACAGGTACCTGCAAGCAGCAGGCCCAGTGACAATGAACAAGGAAGGCCCACTCAGCAGAACCAGGTAATGCAGCTTTACTGGCAAAAACACATCCTCAGGAGCAGCCTCGTGTCTTACCTGACATGCCTGCTTTGCCTTGCTGTCATTCTGTTTCTCAGGCTCAGGGGGAGGAGCAGTTGAGGATGTGTTTCCTTTCAACACTTTGAGCAGGTACAATGAGGCACTATAAAAGAAAAGGGGAGAACACAGCAGTTACCACAGTGCCACAGTGAAGCTACCTAAGGGCAGAGGCCAAGTGGCACAAGCAGCTTACTCTGTAGCAGAGATGGTTACAGAATTTGAGAGGGTCCCTTCTCTCAGTCTAACCCACTCTGGCCAGACATAAAGACAAAGAAATCTTAGGAAGCTGAATCATTTTGTGTCATCACAGTCATATATCTCCACTGTCAGGCGGGTTTCCTCAAGCTCATGCTTTTGACTGGTACTGCTGGAGGAGTTCTGCACCTTGCCCAGGATCTCTGAGCCTGCACAGCTCAGTCAGTGCTGCAGCATGGCCTCAGCCTCAGCTGCCATGTGCTGGAGAACTCAGGCTGGAGAACTCTCCACTGGGAGAGCATGCAGACCTCTGTGCCTGTGGAAAATGCAGTATTTAGTGGGCACTGCTGGGAAGCTGTCAGGGAACCCTGCAGCACACACAGCCAGCCCCACGCTGCCAGAAGTACCACAGTTTCTGCACAGCCATGGGGGGGTGTGCTGCAGAGCCAACAATGTCCAGTGGGACTGGGTTGACCATGCAACATGGTACCCACTGTACACACAGCTGAGCTGAAAAATCCCAGACTGAGTGTGAAAGTCCTTGTGAAACTGGCTGCATGTCACTAGAGAGCCTGCTGGTAAATGGCACTCCTTTCTACACCATAGAACAGCAAGATCACTCATCTTTCTAACAAATATGTATCTGGCTTATCCTAATTTTCCTCTATTCTACAGCAAAGGAGAAAATACTGGTATGTACAGTAAGGACTCAATGGCTATTGCCCTCATTGTGCTATCATGGAGACAGTAAACACTGCATTTAAAGAACAATCATCACAGGTTAATTAGGAAATACACTCATCCCCCACTGAAGCACACACACTGCATTACTCCCAGAGGAAGCCTCAAGAAAGCACTTCCCACCAGCAGCAGCAGAGCTGTACCAGACCATTTCTGTATCACAGAAGCTATAAAAGACAATCACCAAAAAATAGACATATTTGAAAATGCTTCAGACTGCCAGGACTGACTAGTCCTTATGTAAGACACAGATGCTGGTATGAAGCCTTCTGCAAGACTCTTGCTTCCCAGACCTCTTAACACACATCATCAGACCTGCTCAGATGCCACAGCATCAGTGGAGAAGCTCCTTGTGAACACTCACCTGAAGTAGTAGAGAGCCACTGCAGAGTCAGTGTGCTTGCAGGCTTTCTTGACCAGTCTCTGCACTAAGGCATGCACATCCTCCTGCAGGGAGGCCACTCTCTTGCAGTACTGCTTGTTGCGGCACAGCGAGTTCCTGCACAGCATGAAACAAACACAAACCATCACCTACAGACAGAGCTCTGGGAGCAGATGGCCAGGAACACTGAGCACTTCATCAGGGTGAGTGAGAGCAAAACCAGAACACAGTGAGTGGTAACAAACAATGCTAGCTAGGTATTCAGCAGACAAGCCCTGCAGCACATGGCTGTGGCAAGAAGGGTGAGGACTCCGAACATTTTTCACCTTCAAGCACAAATTTAGATATCAGAGTTTACTTTCCTTCAGAGCTCCCACAAAGGGGACTAACTACCTCAAGCTTCACAACTGGTTCTCAACTGGGGAGAGAGCAGCACTGAAAATGCTTTAGAGAGTGCTGAGGATGTCAAGAAGTGGTGCACAGAGGACACATGTGACACAGCATGCATTATGTCTGTCTAGCTGGTATCATCCCTCACTTCTGGCCCTGAACAGAGAATTTGGACTCTGCATGTCTCAGAAATAACTTGTTGAGAGTTTGTTCCAGCCACAGCAGCAACTCTGTAAGCCTTGGGAGCTGTTCTATGGTCTGACCCAGAGGTCAGAGGCCCATGGAGGTATTCAGTGACATGGCTCCATACCTGCAGTACCTGTGCTTGTTCTTGAGGCTTCCACCTGCGAACAGGTTTGACCCTTCAAGTCCTTTAGCCTAGAAAATGCAGATCCTAATTCCTTTCCTGCAGGTTATGACTAAGCACTGTGTGTGTGTGTGTGGTGCTGGCAATCTAACCTACACAATCTCTAAGCATAGCAGTTGCCTTCAACCTTAGAAAGAGCAGCTCCTGGTGTTCAACCAATGCCACAGGTGTTTATCAAAAGCCATTGTCTATTACCTGGAGGTCTAAGAACACTTACTTGAAGATACTAGCTGTTTTCTGGAGGAAATCCACCTCCTGCTTGTCAGAGTCTGAGCTCATGCACTGTTCAATCAATTGAAGCAGGGGCTCAATGATATCAAACACCAAGGGGCTCTCTGCTTGCTTAACCAGGAACACATCAATCAGATCCAACACCTGCAAACACAGTCATCCATGTGAGGAGTACAACACACAGGGAAACAAGATGGATTTACCCAGAGCATCTACCAGTAGGCTGTGGAGCAGCAGGAGGGGGCTGAAGAAAATTATTTACAGCTGAAATCTATATACATTCTGGTATCCTTTCTACTGTTAAGGCATGGGAAACTGAAAATTAAAATTTGAAACTGAAGATTGAGAGTTGTCTGTTGGTTCCAACTATATTTCCTGCAGTAACACCATTTAGAAAGAACAGTTAAAAGAATCAGTGTCGCCTGGCACAGGTCCCTGTCAGCACCACTGACTGACAGTTCTCACCCCTGCAAGCCCCCTTGAATTACAGACAGTGCACCAGCATAAAATCAGCATTTTTATAGAACAGCATCAGAAGGGAAATGCAGTAGAGCCACTGGCTCACTTCACTATTCAGCCTTGGCTAACTGACTCCTGATACCCATTTCTGTCTGGGAGCAGCTGGAGCTGTCCCTAGATGCTGGAATGTCCCAGAATGTCCATGCTGACACCAGGTGGCCTGACCTTAGCATTACAGTCACAACCAACCAGGGGCTTTAGTAAAACCCCCAATTTTACTGGCAAAAAAAGCTCATATTGCAAAATTACCTTTTTGAGGCACTTTATGCATTAAGGAACACCAAGCTTGTCCAGTTAAAAAAAAAAACTGACAGGCATCTTTGGATAGCTGCAGGAAAGGATCTTATCAATTTAAGTATTTCAGATCAGCAAATGAAAACCATGGTGCCCTTTTTGACAGGACAATCCCGGTTTTCAAACAGGCCTGTGAAGCCCCAGTCACTGACCCCAACAGTGCTGTGCCAGATGCTGTACAAAGCCAGAACAATCCAGCCCCAGCTTCCAGGGGCTCATGACATAGGTGAATGTCCAAGCTGTGTAGTGTTAGGTAGCTGACCGCATGCAGAGGCTTCAACTGATACGCTGTAAGCCAGAGATCTTCACAAAAACACTTGTCTCCCACCTTAGCCTTGAAATCCCTGCGCAGGATCTTCTCTTTCCGCATTCTGTCTTTCTCATCTTTCTTCGCCTGGATCCGTTTCTGCTGCTCAGCAAAAAGGGCTGAGATGTTCTTGTCAAGAGCCATCATAGCCTCATCATCCAGTTCTTCATCACTCTTATCTTCTTCCTTTTGTTTTCAGGAGAGAAAACCCAACACATCAACTCATACACTTCAGAAGGACAGTGGGGAGGGAGCCAGAGCCAAGGCCAGACTCAAGTAGGGGTGTAGCTAACCCACAGTAACACCGTAGGGAGGGAACACAGATGCTCAGACCCAGATATCTCATTTATATTTCCCATCAAGTAATCTGGCTGCACAGCACTAACATGTAGAGAGAATCAGGAGAGGAAAGACGCTGAGGTTTTGACCTGACTCCCTCTGTGCTGTTCCTCCAGTAAAGAGGTTCATATGTTGCTATGCCTGACACCTTTATTGGGATCATTAAATCAAACTCTATCACTGCTATAGTAAGTCTCCAGAGTGGCCTTCAGGGAACACTCCTCCACACAGGCCAGCCAACACACGTAACAGTATCTCAATGCTTTATTTCTCATCAATCTCATTTATTACAGGCAGGAGCACAAGCTGTGTCAGGCTAGACTGAACAAGCTAAAGTGCTCAAGATATATGAACAATAAATAAAAGGACAAGTGACTTATTCCCAGAGCTCACCTAAGACCATGAGTGTTTCAAGTGCCATACAAAGATGGATGCAAGGGTTGAGACTGCATGAGTTCAGGCAGGATGAGGGTTACTAGATCATCTCTCACCAGCCCAACCTCCTGGTATCTGTATCAAGTTAGGCAGTGAAAACATACCAAAGTATTTCCTCCTTGGAGAACTTTCATCAGCTGACTGCGAAAATTATCATCAACTTCTTCACTCTCCTCATCTTCACTGTCAGTGTTGTCTTCATCCGAGGAGTCCTCACTTCCTTCTTCATCCTAAGGAAGGAAAGTTCATCTCCTGAGCCCACCACACAAGCCCAACTCAATTCTCAGAAATAAAACCTCAACCCTCCCCTCCCCTCCTGCCTTCCTTGTAGCCCTCAGATCCAAGGACAGACACCTCAGATAATGGGGTACCAGGTCTCCACAAGGGCTAAAGTGGAATACAATACAGACTTCTCTGTCACATTAAATAAGAATCAAAGAGCAGCTTCCAAGGAACAGCTCCCATCTGACTCTCCTCTCTGCTGATGCCTGTAATGCTTCATGACTTGAATATCTACAGTCCTAAAAATGTGAGATCTGGAATCCAGCTGGCTGTGCATCACAGCCACAATTCTGTCTGTGGATGCAGAAAGGACAGGCCTGTGCTCCTTTCAGGATGCAGCTATTTGTTCTCAGAGAGGCATCTGCTCAACCAGCCACACCTACAACTGCAGGCCAAGAGACTCAAGCACGCACTTCCAACAAGCCATTTGTGTGTGGAACCTTTAAAATAAATCTTAATAGAGGGACAGCCATTTTCCTCAAGTAGAGAAATGATGTTAATCTATTAACACAGCTCAGGAGAAACATTAAATATTGAGCGTATGAGGAGTGTCTGTCACTGGCAATGGCACAATTACCGTGTCCTGGGCAGATTTGGTCTTTTTGTTTGATTCTTCCATCACAACGACTGCACTTTCTTCATTTTGCTCTTGGTTAGGGTCAAAAACCTACAAAAAAAAGGGACTTACGTTTTTTGTTTTGTTTCTAACCATTTCTTGTGTACAACAGACAGAAATTTTAGCACAGTTAAACCAGGTGAATAATGGAATTTTAAGTAAGGGCATTAAATTTCTGCTAATTAACATGCCAAGTTCTTTCTGTAAGTAACAAAAAAGGTGGAGAAAACTGAAGAGGCTGGTGGCATCACACAACTTGGTTTGTTACAAATGAAGTATTAGGTTCATCACAAAGTACCTGACAGCCCATGTTTGCAATCCACATATAATTTTCTCAGTAGGCATCACCTTTCCTAGTGGTATGACCAATTCAGATTTTTAGAGTCACTTATTTTTAGCATCTCTATGAAAAAAGAACTTTACTAAGAAAAAGAAATGTTACCATTTATACTCACATATAAAATCTACCAGTTATATAAACTGACCCAGGAATTTCTTCAGCCTAAAACTATCAAATAATACAGCTTGAAGTTAGCAGATCTCAGGCTCCTGTAAAAAAACAACCAAACTCCTCCCCCACAAAAACAAAAAATAGCCTAAACTCTCTCTAAACTACAGCTCAAATTCAGTAGCACACATCATTGGACAGTTCCTAAACCAAGGAGACTCTAAATTAAACCCAAAATCGAGACGTGCTTGTACATACATGTGTTAGGGACAAAACAGGCAAACAGTACAAAGCCCTGCCAGTGCCTCACTTACATCCAGGATGAGCTGCAAGCCCCTCTTGGTCAGGCTGGGGCATATCCACACAAACACACTCTTGGAAATCCGACGTAAGAGGAGGCTGGGCTGGGCAAGGAGGGAGAGAAGGATTTCCACCATCACCTCAACCCATCCTGGCTCTGAGCTGTCTGCACAGGAACAAACAAACAATGACAGGAAGAGGCATTGGTATAGCAGTAAGAAATAACAGAAAAATTCACCAAGGAATAAAAATTAAAATGGTCCTTTTAGCTGACTCCTAAAGGTACCACTCAGCAATACAGACCAGAAGGCTGGCAGGAAGAAACCACAGGGAGAAACATGTTTGAAATGGTCTTTTGACCACTGCAAAGGCTTACCAGGTAACAAAAGGTACTATTTATTAAATCATTACTTAGATTAGCAGTTCTGCAAGTTGCCTGACACCAATTTGGTCACATTAAAGCAGCTGGTCAGCAAAAGTATATGCATTTTATAGTGTTTCCAGTGAAATCAGAAGTCACAGCAGCCCATGAAAAGTGATGGCACTTGAAATTCATCCTTTAGTCCAAAAGTTTGGGAATCCTGCTCTACAACCAACCAAACCACCAAAGAATTACAGCTTTTATTTTCATAGTGCCCTCAAATAGATTTACACAGATTTCAGGAGAACAAGACCACAGTTGGAGAGGAAATCAAAAGATCAAGGCAAGTTTTTTCCTGGTTAAGTCCCAACCTAGAGGGTCCACAGGCCCCAAACAAGGATCAGCCTCCATCTCCAAACATGCTCTGTTCACACAGAGGACATATTTAGCTTGCTCAGAACTCAAGCTAAGAATAAAACATGTTTGATGCCTGCTGGGTGTTCGAGCCCACAGCTCTGCCAGGCAGACACCACCAGGTCACCACCAGGCACTGGCCCACACAGAACAGTGACTCAAGGAGAATGAACTCCCTTGGAGTGCTCACCCAAACAAGGGCAGCTGTGGAGCTCAGCTCTCCTTCCCAGGGCACACAGGAACACAACCCACTGACAGTGCACACAGAGAGCTGGAGCACAAGACTTAGAATGGAAAGAGAATGAAGAAGGGATTCTTCTGGGGGTAAGTGCATCAAGCCAGAACCAATGCAGGGTGCTTCACTAATGTAGAATTGCCATCTTCTGTCTTTGACAGACCACTAACAATCCCACTCCCTTTCCTTCTGTAGGAAGGACTCACCAGTCTTCTTCTTCTTGGCTTCTTTGCTGAAGGCCTTCTCTGTGCAGTTCAGAAGGTCACTCAGAACCTCTACTGTTTCAGACTGATTCTGTTTGACCACAAGCAGACAGGAAACAGGCTCAGAACTCCCCACTACCAACAACAACAGAAGGAATATGCTCCAATTCTAAGGACCACTCTAAACAGGTACAAATATTACAATCACCTACTGCAACTCTTTCGCAGAAAAAAACCCCATGAAATTAACTAAAAACTGCTCCAGTCAGCAGCAAATCAAGGGCAGAACTAATGGTCAGGCCAAGCTTTGCCCACTACACATCTACAGACAGTGTAAGAATCACAGCTTATTAGCTGCCAGTTGCCCACTTTCTGAAGCCAGAGGTTCAGAAAGGCTGGATCTCTGAACACAGAGGAACTCCCCACCTTGGTGTTCAGAAAGCCCAGCTATCAGCCTATTTTATTCTAGAGAAGTATTCATCAGAGATGTTACCTTGAAAAGATGAATGGCCACTGAAAGCAGAAGTTGTTGGAAAGCACCAACTTTGGCACTGTCTGATTTGTTTTCCTTCTTCTGCAGATTCTTCACAGACTGAAGTGTTCTGAAGAAAGAAACCTCTCTGAGTTTTTCACAATTACAACAGCAAATCATCTCATATGACCAGACTAAAAATGTGACCAAGACTATGGTACTGTTTTGTGTACTTAACATTTCATCTATTGGCATGGGATCCTCTTTTCGTACACAATCTTAATAATAGTATCTGACTGAATGTGAGTTATAAAAAAAACTGCACTTGTGCACAGACTACATTCCTAATATTACAGCAAGGCTAGACCTTTATGGGGAATCAAAAAGACTCCCTGAAAAGAATCATTGAGATGTTTGTATAGGCATTATTAAGAGAAAAGATGAGCAGATTGTTACAATCATGTTTGGGAGGATGATGAACAAAAACAGAAAAGGACATGGCTATCACAGAGTTAACACATAGAAAGAAGAGGAAGAAAGGAATGGGGTGAAAAGACACTCTGAAACCCAGCCATGGGTGCAAGATACTCAAAGACAAGAAAAACAACTGCCACTGCCTGTGAAATGGCTGTGCTACAGCAACCAGAACACCATGAGGCAAAGAGAACACAAGATCTCTTTACTGTCCTAAAGAGAAACCAAGACCAGGGCTTTCCCACCTTTCTCACTTCACCAACCCAGCACCCAGTTTCCCAAGCATCTCACCTCTCCCAGATATCCCTCTGTTCCTTGGTAAAAGGTTTCACAGCTTTGACATGCTCAGTGGAGAGCAGCTTGTTGGCATACTCAACAAGGAGAAAGATCCACAGCTTCCCATCTGCAGTCACACCATGGACGTGCTTCTCTCTCAAGGCTGCAGCCTTTGCTGTATCCCCCAAAACAGGCAGGGTGTTTAATGTCTGAAGTAACCTGCAAAGAAAGACAGACACCATGTTATTGTCAGAGGAACCAAATGGCCTGCTCCTATTTACCAAAATAATACCCACCAGCAAAGCACTCTCATCCCAGAGCTCTGGTCACTCACTGCAGCCCAGACTGACAGTGCCCAACTTTCAACCCACACATCTGGCCAAGACAGCAATGTAGAGCTCATTATCTTGGTGGTCCCAAACCACTTGGTGCTCTCAAAGACACTATTAATCTCAGTTTTTTCTCACTCTGTGTCCCACCATGTCCTCTGCTTTCCTTCTACTGAGGTTTGGCAATCATCTAAAAGCATCTATTACCAACTCTATTTTCCTTTGCACAGGGAGGGCTGTGGAGTCATCAGCTCCTCCCACATGGAGTGGACAGAAAGCCAACAGCCACCAGCACAACCCCAACACCTCCCTCTTGGGTCCTTCCCCTTCCAGTTTGCAATAGAGGCAATGGAAATACTATGGGGAAAAGCAGTATGAGTTTAACTCCACACCTGCCATATCATCTCACATACACTCATCATCTCATACATACTCATCTGTTGTGGACAAAACACAATGTTTGAAAAATCCATCTCCATAAAAAAAAGCCATTTCCTGGTGCTAGAGCCAAAGAAATGCTCCAATAGCAGCCTACCATTCCAAACTTCTTGCCCCACCATTCACAATCTGATCTTATTCTCAGAAAAAAAGAGAAATTTCCAAGCTTAAAGCATGCAATCAAATCCTTACCCAAAGAAGTAGTTTTCTGTCTCCGTATGATCCCGTTCATTCAGGGGCTCTGATGGAAGGACACTAGCCTCAGCTACCTGGGAATTCTTCTTCTTAGCAACAAAGAAAGCATGGAAGAAGCAAAACCTAGAATAGACAGAAATAGGAACAGAATGAAAACCCAGATTGGTCAAACAAAGCAAAATCAGCCCATGCGTGCAAACCAAACAGCTCCACATTCAAGGGAGACCCAGCACTGAAAAAAGCACTATTTACAATGAGACTCTTTTCTTGAGCCACACAGGGTAAAGAAGAGAAAGAGATGCTCAGGACTTCACAAAAGTGAAGCACCAACACTTAAGGCCACAAAACACAATACTACGACTGTCAGATGTGGGTCATACTCTCCAACACACTTTAAGTGACAGATAATTACTTATTAAGACCTGATGTTAAAAACACTATCTTCAAGCAGTTTAGGCAAGCAGGAATGGAAAGTTGATTGAAAATAAACGGGACTGATGTGATTTTAAGTGCCAGCTACTTATGACACAGGTTAGTCTGATTACGCAGAAGGTATTTTGAAAACAAAACCTAGACTCCCAAATGATTTATTATGGAGCATTTCCACTACTGGATTTGCCCAGTGTCATGGGTACAGCTTATCTGGAATACTGCTGTTGAGCTACACAGAATTATCCCAAGCACGTGTGTCTTTACATCAGTCTCACCTGGCAATGTCCATCACAAGGCTCTCTTCTTTTCTGGTGGCACTTTCAATGATGTTAACCAGTCTGTGCATGATCCATCTTCTCAATCGAGCAATCTTCTGTTGTGCTCTTTGAATAAGAAGGAGGGCACAATCAGCAACAAATACAATGCACAATCCACTGCATTCAAGAGGTGACTTACAGATATTTAGAAGGTATACACTAAAGCTGGCAAAGTTATGTAGTAACAAAGCAATAGATACAAAATAAGAGATATAATCTTCTCAAGTTTGCTTTTTACTATGCAAAAGGTGATCTATTTATCCCACAGAGAGCCTGCAGATGAGCAAAAAGCCCTTAAAGAATTGCAGCAGTCAGCAGAGTGAGGTTTATAGGTGCCAGGTAACACAACCTGGCCTGAATGCCAGCATGCCTAACACACAAATAAAAGTGAGGCATAATTCCTACAAAGACCTGAGAAGCTGTAGGGAAAGAGGAAACCATCTGACATATTCTCTAAAGCAACTGTCAGGACTAGAAAAAGAAGAGAAAAGTATCTTTTGGTGATCCAGTCTGCTTTGGGCAGGCTGGCTGGTTCTCAATATGCTTGCAGAATTTCCAGAATTGAATTTTATCCCAGTGAAAGAGTCAGATTCAGCTAAACTTTCTGAGACAGAGGAAATAAACAATTGTCATCTCATGGCAAGGGAACCAGCAAATGCTGAGAGGAAGGTGGGAAGGTGCAGTACCCGTGTACTCACATGTCTGCGTTTTGCCGGTTCTGTTTCTGCCGGTTACTTGAGAAGTCTAAACAACAGTCCAAGTCTGGCCTGAGGAACATGTCTTTGAGCCAGCAGATGTATTTTTGCAAGGCCCCTGCCTGCAGGTGTCTGACTACCCTGGAAGCACTCAACAACACCGGCCTCCCTTGATTGGTAAGGGTAGAGAAGCCCATCATCACAGCCAGCTGCCTCTCTGGGTCATCGCAGCCACTCAGAAATGTATCTATATATCCCTCCATTTCTGCACCAAACTTAAATCCCTGGGGAGACTGAAAAACATGGTCAAAGAAGCAGGTCAGCAACTTCACACTCAGACTGAATGGCTCTGTAAATAAAAATCATAGAATCACAGAATGGCCTGGGTTGGAAGGGACCTCTGAAGTGAATCGGGTTTATTTACTCCCTTGTTGATTTAAAAAATTGAATCAGGAAGAAAACTGACAGTAAATAACAGACTCCAGCTTTGCCTAGCTCCATCTCCAACAATCACCAGAACCCTCATAAGGATCTGCAAGGTAACAGAATTTACTTCTCCAAACAACCAATGTCAAGAAACAAAACAAACCCCAAAACCAGAATCAAATTCAAACAAAGATCTTTTCATCATTTCTCTCATCATCAACAATATTAGGAGCTTCTTCCATTTAGTCTCATTGTTTCCAGGGGATTTGTACACTTCAGACAAGAACCAAATAAAAAAAAATTGAAGCACATGGAAGATCACAGCCTAATTTACTGTGCAACAAGCACAAAAAATAAGAAATAGGAAAACTACTAAGCCAGTGGATAAATCCTGGAGAAAGCTGGTCCATTCAGGGAGGCACCATGGTATGCAGTATTTGCAGAGTAAACCCACACACCTATGGCTGCTCTGATAACAGAACAAGAAGATCACACAGACCTATCTCTCCCAAGGTACAACAACTATTTCTGGGCACATGTGAGGAGGTTTGGCATTGTGTTACCACAAAAACCCAAGCTAAAAGCCAGTTTTATCAGTATTCCCCTTTTACTTTTCCTGTTTATTGCAGGCTTGTGTGGTTTGCTGGCTTCCCAGTAGGGAAAGAGGAAGAGGACCACCAAAATCCAATTCCAAATAATTGTTGTGCTAAAACCTCAGATGTGCTTATTGAAACAAGCACTAACAAACAAAAGCACGAGTTGTCCCTTTTTGTCTTTGCCTTCCAATGTTCATGCGACACCCAGCACAATGATAAACAAAAAGGAGCTTCTGGACACACAGAAGCAAAGGGACTGTTAAAGGACAACACATGACACTGTCAATTTGCTGAGGGCTGCCCTTCCTCTGCCTCCCCCATCATTAGAGCTTTCCTGGCAGCAGCAATGAAAGCAGGTGAGACAGGGCTGAACAGTTTCCACACCCTTAAAATAGGCAATGACAACCAAACACAGGCTATACTCAGTCCACTGCAACCAGTGGTCATACAATAACCTTGCTTTTAGTAAGAGTTCAATGTCTAAAATTACATAAACTTTTTTTATACAAGATGATTTGAAACTAGAAGTGGGGCAGAGACTTCCTCGTGCTCAAGACATGGCCTTTAGCTTGTTCCAAGACCTACCTGAGTTGCTACCACGTGTTCTCCATAGTGCAACATCACCTTCCCTTTGAGAACCACCTGCAGCTGCTCCAGGGACAGCAACGGGAGAGCACTGCCCAGCAATCGGTAGCACATGTAACTGAGTGGGAACAAAGAACATTCCCTCAGGCTAAAGCACAGCACTAAACCCACACACAGGGCTAAGACAGAGAGGAAGTGCTGGGGCAGGGTATAGGAGCGTGCAGGGAGATGAAGTCAAAACTTCTGGGTCAAGAAACAGAAGGGTAACATGGGAAACCACAAACAGTGTATGTTCAAACCTCACAGGTCCTGATTTCTCCTTCAATAGCCCATTCTCCACAACTTCATTCCAGAACAGTTCAAAGGCACCTTCCTTCAGTGCAACTTGTAGCAAATCAAACACTACACTGGGCAATTTCTTGTCTTCCTTCTCAGACTTGGCAGCACTTTTCAGAAGCTCGACAAGTCTAGAAGAAGAAATAAAATAATGTGAGAGATCTGACCTGAAAGAGAATTGCTGAAGGACAAATTCATCCTGCTGAAAGACACAGAACATTTACCAAGAACTGCAGGCTGTGGCCCCTGGGAGAAATGACACAACTATAACTTGGGAACCTGCATAACAATTAACACCTAACCCCTCGCAGCACCTGCAGTGGCAAATACAAGCAGGAATCAGAATCACAGCCACATTTCTCTCACTGCTAGCCAAGAGGAAAATAATGTTCATTTACACCTCCTTATTTAAGAACCTACCTGGAAACATTTTCCTTATTTACAACAGTAGATGAGCCAAACAGCTTCTTCAGCTTTTTAGGTTTCAGAACACCAGGGAATTTCTGCATACCCACAAGCAAAAGGTGCAGGTTCTCTGGAGATGTGAAGGCTGAAGAGAGGTCACCTTGCAAGATGTCAAACAGAACCTCCTCAAACACAGTTTCAGGTACCTAGACAGGAACAAGGGTGACAGCATATAAGAAATATCTGAGGGCATTTTACTAACTTGCAGTGAAGTAAGCACATTAAAGTGTCTGCACTAGAGGACATTTTACTAAAAGCTTGCATTGTTCTGGAAACCCTAGAAACAGTCTTTATGGTGATACAATGAAAAATAAATAATGGATGTGTCCATGACTGCCAGACAGTCCCAGGTGCTGAACCATGGGGAGTAGGACAGGATGCTGTCATCAGACAGCAATTCTGGTCAACTGACTCCAGCTGCAATTGTTCTCTTGCTCTCTGACTGCTTTCCTGTACAGCCAGGCAACCCAGGGACACGGAAACTCTCTATTTTTATTTAACACTGCTAGTCTTCATGTCTACAAATAATATCCACTTTAAAAAAGGAAATAAACTCTTTTCTTTTACGAAACACTCAGAGCTCTTTACTCCTTGTCCCTACATAATTTCATTCCCAACAGCCCAAAGTCCAACCTTAGGCCCAAGTTTGGTGCATGAAAAAAGTGGTTTGCTGTTCAGAGTTTTCAGCCTACATCTCTCCAAAGGAGCACATGGTCTAACACATAATCCAAGCAAGTGAAATGGGAAACATTGTCCATGATTAAGTCAAACCAAGCTAAACCAGAGCACCCTTCCCAGAACACAAGCATCTGCCCACAGGCAATATAGGGACAGCTCCTACAGTTCACACTCTTCCACATTCCCTATAAATGCCAGCTATGAACAAACTACAGGAAAATCTGACCCCAAAGCCAAACTCTCTCTTCCCCCTGCCCCACAAGCCCCAAGCCCCACGCTGTGCCTGTACCTCAGAGGTGATGTCAATGAGAGTTTTGCGTGGCAGATCTCTGAGGTGTGTTTGGTGATTTGTCAGCTGCTGCAGAAGCTGGATGCTCTCCAGCAGAGCTTTCCGGTCCTACAAAGGAAAGATAAGCCAAAACCAGAGGACATATATCAGAAATTAAACTAAAGGCTCAGGTGATAATCCACTCTTTAGAGGTTTATGCCTACTTGTAATAAGAAACACAATTTTGTTCCTTGATTGGTCACTCAGCTTTTTCCAAAATTGTGTTTTCCAGCTGGATATGACAACAGATCCCTTCCTTCCAGGAGAGGTAGAAGCCTCCTGCACTATTTAACACAGTTCCTACATTCTACTCAGGAACAGACATTAAAAAGGCACAAAGAGTCCATGGATGGCACAACAGAAATGAACTGAACTTGATGCTTCAAGTGCCACTGCATCGGTTACTCAGTGATCCAGCCTTTCCCTGTCAATCCTTCTTCCACATCAGAAGCCCCACAAGCAGAACTGACACACCTGACAGCAGTGTTACCTTCACAAGCCGCCCAGACTGGAACAGAGCCATCACTCCAAAAAAGTTCCCAAAAGCAGCATTTCTCACAAGTTTCTGAAAGGAAAAAAAAAAAAAAAAGGAAAATAGGTAAAAATCTGCTTTCCTGAGAGGCTTAGAACTCACAGGCAGCTACACAAACAGCGGAACAAGATGGCAGGAAAATCCAGCCTTGAACACCCCACCATGGGAAGAGAACATACTGAAAAGCAACCCCCTACACCATGTGTAAGAACTGTCCTAAAGTGCCTCTTCATCACACTGACAAATCTCACTTAAAACAGGGTTAGATTACAATGTCATCAACTTCCAATTTCTAGAAATATTTGTCGCTTCATTTTAGTCACTTGCTTTAACATGAACCCCAAAACTACACTATACACCAAGACTTTAAAGAATAGAAACAATTAAAGCAGCAGTTGGCAAATGTTGCCATGAGCTCACTTACTTTTTTCACTTTTTCCAGATTGTGTTTTTCTTTTATCTGTTCCAAAATGCTGCAGAGTGGAATTTCCTCAAAAGCCTGCAAAACCTGAGGAGAAAGATGGAATAGCTGTTTGCAGTTCTTCCATTTCATGACATTATCTTGGGTTAAGATAAAAGAGAGCTGAAGAGTTGTTCAGCACAGCAGCAGATGTGCTGTTTTATCAGGCCAGAATAAAGACAACCAGATCAGTAAAGATGTATAGAATAGGAAGTAGGCTGGGAGAGCTGGGGTTGTGCAGCTTGGAGAAGGCTCCAGGGAGGGCTCAGAGCTTCTCCCAGTGCCTAAAGAGGCTCCAAGAGAGCTGCACCAGGACTCTGGAGTCCCAGAGTGCCAGGACACGGAGGAATGACTTCTCATTGACAGAAGGCCAATTTAGGTTAGGTATTAGGAAGAAATCATTCCCTGGGTGGGCAGTGAGGCTCTGGCACATGTTACCCAGAGAAGCTGTGGCTGCCCCATCCCTGGAAATGTTCCGGGCAAGGCTGGATGGGACTTGGAGCAACCTGGTCTAGAGGAAGGGCAGATATCCCACATCAACCAACCAAGACCAAGAGCAAGACAGTTTTAAGAAGCAGTAATAGTACTAAACACGGAATAATGGAAAACTTGGTCAAAATTTGTAAATCAAGGACAGCCCTTGAAGCAGGATTGAATTCTGTAGTATGAATGTGATATTAGTATAGTTCATAACTTCGTAAGTTTCTAAGGCAGACTAGCACCATTTAAATCCACTACGGTTATTGTGAGAGCCTTCCCTCTCATGTGCACAGAAGAGAGTCCTCCAGCCTTGCACAGACAGCAAAAGAGACCGCAAGCATGGACAGAGGCTGCCGACGGTTCTGACCCGCGCTGGGAAACACTGACCTGCGCCAAGGCCAAGCTGAAGCCAGGGCGGGCGGCCTCGCGGGTCGCTCCCAGTCCCTCCACCAGCCGCTTCAGGGTGTACTTGAGTTCATCATCCTGCAAGAGACACCGAGCTGGGCGGTGTCCGGGCTGCTCCGAGAGCGGCCCGGCCGCCAGACCCCCGCGCCCGGCCCGTGTCCCGTCCGCACTGCCCAAGCGGGAGCGGAGGGATGAGCCGTGTGAGGAGCCACTGCCCGCCCGCACCCACTAGCCCCCGCCTCACCTTCTTGCCCTCCCGCAGGTGACGCAGGAGGCTCTCGGTGGCCGCCAGCCGCACCTCCTGCTCCGGCTTAGCGATGTCCCAGAAGAAGTCGAGGAAGGCGCGGCCCTGCCGCAGCACCCCGCGGGGGTCGGTCACCGCCGCGCCGCCGCCCCGCGGCTCCATCTGCTCCCCCTGCTCCATCCCCGCCATGCCGCCACCGCTGCCGCACGTGGGGCCGCCCGCCCGCTCCGCCTCTTCCGGGGCAGCGCGGCCGCCGCGGGACGGGCTCGGCCGCCGTGTGAGCTGCTCTCTTCGGTCCCCCCGGTACCTCAGTCCTGCTCCCCTCATGGCCGTGCCTCAGCTCCTCCCGGCCCTTCATACCCGCTCCCCTCAGCTTCTCCCGACCCTTCAGCCCGCTTCCCTCAGCGCCTCATGGCCATTCAGCCCCGCTCCCCTCAGCGCCTCATGGCCATTCAGCCCCGCTCTTTTCGGCGCCCCCCGACCCTTCAGCCCGGCTCGCCTCAGCGCTCCCGGCCCCTCAGACTCCGCTCTCCTCATGGCCGCCCTTTCCACCGCGCTCCCTCAACCCCTCGTCCCACAAATTCGGATTGCTTTCCCGGTGTGCCGCAAGCCAGTCGTGACACACTCGATGGACGCATTGATGGATTATTTCAAAGTTGCGCAAGTCACAGTGGTCGGTGGTATTCCACAAATCCAGCACACCCCACCGGCTTTTTCACTCCATTGTTTATACTCAGTTCAGAGTTACTTTTCAAGTACTGTCCATATATCGGGATTGATTAGTAATTTACAAGTTGCATAACCTCAGCAAACTTGTAGAAGTTCCCCACATGCTGCGGGGAAGGGTCTTCACAGGGTCTTTAGAATTATAACGAACATAGATGAACATAGAACTTAGCTATAGGATACATGGACCTTGAGTCTTCTACTAAGTTAGCAAAGTATACACAGACGTACACCAAAATCCGAATTTACTACATCCTTCATGCTCATTATTTCCAGCATGTCCTTGATGCTGGCTGCTGCCTGCCCCACGGCTTGGGTCTCCTTTCTTGCTGAAAGCATGCAAAGATCTTACATTAAACAACATTACTACTTAAGATAATCTTGATATATTCCACATTTTACAACAGTCTCCCTCCCCTCAGTGCCACGTTCCCTCCCTGGCCCCCAGCCCTGCTCCTCCGCAGGACTCCATCCTCCCTCCTCTGCCCTGCCCCGAGGGCTCCCGGGCTCCTCTGCCCTGCCCCGAGGGCTCTCGGGCTTCCCTCACCCGGTTCGTGTCCCAGGAGGGAGGCTGCGATCCAGGATCCAGGATCCAGGCTGGATCGTGTCCTCGCGGGGCTGGCCCGGGACAGACGGGATCGGCAGCGCAGGGTCACGGACACGAGGTGTGGGCATTGTTGGTTACCGTATGAGAATCTGTGTGGTGTGGTTTTATTAGAAAACATTAAATTATGGCCTGGGAAAAGGAGACAAACCAGCTGGTACAAATGGTACTTTTTAAGGAGACTGTGAAGCTCTCGGGTACAGCCCGTTGTGGTAATTTGCAATAAAATCCAGCACTATCCTCCAGCAGCTCTGTGAACACTGCGTGTGGTTGCCAGACACGCGCGGGAGTGCAGGGAATGACCCCGGGGCAGGATCCATCCCTTGATCACTGTGGATGACTGTGACACCTGGAGCAGGATCCATTTCCATGAGCCCGTGATCCCAGCCCGCAGCGACAGCGGGATGCTCGGGGAGTGAGAGCCGCGGGCTGGCCCTGGATCAGCACTGGAGCGTCCAACGCTCACCGCAGCGCAGCCCGGGCAGACCCCCGGGGCGATCCCCGACAGACACCGGGCACATCCACGGGCGGATCCCAGGCAGATCCTCCGGCAGATTCGGAGCAGATTCCCTGGCGGAGCCGCCGGTAAATCCGGCGCAGATCGCAGAGCGGACACCGACCGCACCCCCGGGCGGATCCCGTCCCAGAGCCGACGGGAGCGAGCCGCGCCGTGCGCCTCCCGACAGGCAGCAGCGCGGGCAACCCCGGCGGGGCGGGGAGCTGGAGGCAGGCACCGCGCGGGGCAGCCCCGGCCCGCGCGCCGCCGTATATAAGCGTTGCGGGGTCCTCGGGCGCGGTCCTGTCACGCTCGCACGGGGACGAGGCCGCGGCGGCGATGGCGGATTTCGATCCCTACGACGACCGGGCCTACAGCAGCTTCGGCGGCGGCCGCGGGTGAGCGGGGCCGGGGGCGGCGCTCGGGGCTCCCCCCGTAGCTGGGACGGCAGCGGGGAGCAGCGGCCCCGGCCGCGCGAGACGGGGGGCGCGGTCGCGGGGCCCGGCCTGCCCCGCTCGGCGGGGATGGCGGGCGGGGGTTGCGGGACGGGGGCGCCGCCTCTGGGAACTGTTTGGGCTCGTTCTGCCCCCCGCCCGGCCTCCCCCGGGGCTGGGGGTGCCCTTCCGCTGCCTCGCTTTGTGCGGCGGGGCTGGGGCTGCGCTCCTGGGGGGTCCCGGCCGTGGCCGCGCTGCTCCGGCCGGCGCCGCAGGATCCGGGCCCGGGCGGCTCGGGAGCGCCGGGAAGGGGCGGGAGGAAGGGGGTGTCGCTGTTCCCGCCGTCCCGGAGGCGAGTGGAGGGGGGGATTTAGGGAGGTGCTGGGCCAGAGCCAAGGAAGGCCGTGAGGAGCTGTGCGGGGCCGGGATGGGCGGAGGGAACGTCCCCGAAGGACTGAGCAGGGCCCGAGGCCGCTGTGCCGGCGGGACGAGGCGCCCCCGGGAGCGGGCAGCGTTGTGGTGCCTGCGGCGGGAGGAAATGGGAGGCCTTTGTGGTGTCTCCGCGCGAGTAGCGCCGGCAGCCGCGGTTCTGCGTTATCCGGGGCTCCGGGTGCTGGCTGCAAATCCCTGATCCTGAGGAATCGGGCTTGTCTCGTTTCTTTGCTGAAGAGTGTTTAGGGGAGGAGCTACAGAGACAATAACCCGTAATTAGAAGTTTGTGTTAAATCAAGCTAGGAAGGTGCAATCAAACAATTGATTTTTTTGGAGGCTGGTGCTGTTACAAGTTTCTCTGAAATAAAACAGTAGGCGTAAATCTATGGAATAAACTTCTTTGTGAGCAAATCTTACCAAGTGTGTTACTGTATAATCTAATCTTCCAGGGTGTATTTCCTGATCAAAAGTGTATTCGTGTCCTTTTCTGCTCTCAGATAAATAACTTGGTTTCGTTTCAGACTCTAGGCAGCAGGGAGGAGCTGCTGGAGTTAGAACAGCAGTAAGTTTTTTTTGTCTTTGGAAGGTCTTTGATACTTTAAGCTTTTCAAGCTCATTTTCATGCACTGATACGCTTTGTGTGTAATTCAGAGACAAACAGATAATGTAGCCACTCGCATTTCTGTTATTTTTTGAATTCTGTAACAAAATAGCCTTGCCAGCAGCCTAAAGTGATACTTGACTCTGTATAAACTCAGATATTGCTGCACACTGTGTCTAGTCAGTGTGGGCATATTCTGTGAAGTAATAAAATGCCAGGTAAAATGTTATTCAGGTTCATGTGAGAGAACCTAAATTTGCTGTCAGGGAGGATGTGGATCCTTGCTTGGTAAACTAAAGGCATGCTGTAAATTAGTAGATGTCTTTGCAGGTAAGAAAATGTGCTTATTCTAATTTACCTGCAGTTCTGAACATCAGATACTACCAATATTAGAGTCCAGTGTATACCTCTATCTAATTTGTTCTTGTCACTATTAAGTCACTAATAGCTAACTCACAGTTTACTCTCTGTGTACATTGTATGAAGTTCTCTAATATATGAAGTGTAATGGAAACATGACTGTTCTTGAAGGTTCTGATTAAAGAATCCCATGTTAATTTAAAGTGGCTCCTGCTCATTTTAGGCACTCTAGGAGTGTAGGAACAGTGCAACCTCAGCTGAGGTGTAGTAGTTTTTGTGGAAGTTGCATTTTGCATAACCTTTGGTGTACATAGCAAGTGAGCACAGGATTTCAGTGTGACAGATGGGAAATCAGTGCCCAACAGGTTCTGACATATGGAAGTTATCTGCCTCTTTCTCATCATCATCATCAAAATAATGGTGGAACAGCATCAAGATATGACTGGTGTGATGAGATGGGATTTGCTGCACCTGAGATGTTCACTGACTAAAAGCTGAATCATAACATTAGGGAGATGTTATGAAATCACTTGAAAAAGTCACTTTATTCCTGGTGAAGAATGTCATGCTGACATAAATGACAAAAGGCTTACTAGAAGCTTTTTAGAAAGTATTTTGGAGCCCAGAATTTGACAGGAAAACTTGTAGGTAAGTATACCAAGGCCTAGTTGAAACTGAAACAGTCTCTAGAGCTTCTCAGAGTTGAAAGAAGGGGAGTGTTTACCATTCCTAACTCACCGCTAGGCTGTTTATTTAGGTGTGGCTTGAAGTGCTGGGCACCCTACTAAAGGTTAAGATTCACCTGCTGGAGTGCTGCACAGTTCAGTGAAAATGAGGAGTTGGTCCTTGTGCTTCTGGCAGCTTGGATCCTCTGTCTTACCCATCTAGGATTCAAAGATTACTCCTCATTTTTAGGCTTGGGTAGGAATTTTGCTGAAGACATCTGATACTTACTCCAGACATGTCCTGCGTTACTGGAATAAATTGGGTTTGAATTTGGTGTTGTGGTCTTGGGGGGTTGGCACTGTCACCCTGCTAATCCTTGTGCTGCCCTGAGGAGCTCAGATGTCAGAACCCAGGGCAGGCCATTGTCTCTGTGCTGTGCAAAAGGCAAATCTTGAGCTTTGATCTCTAGGGAAAGACTCTTTAACTCAGATACTGGCTTTCAAAATAGCCTTCATTTTGAACTTCTGGCAGATCTTTTCTGGAGACCTAACTAAACTTTGCAAAAGAGTAGCTTCAAAATGGGAGTTGAGTTGTTTTCTATCCAATATAGCCAAAGTCATTAACTCAGCCCACCAAAGTTTAATTATGGGGCTGTTGTTAGAAGGAAGCTTTCCTCTTCAGCGTTCTGCTTTGGTTTTCTGACAAGGAAATCAAGTCATGTCTTTCAGATTCTCACAGTAAGATGACATAATAATTATTATTACCTAATTGTGTCTAAGCAGAAGTTTAGAGTGGGAAGTGCAGATATTCATTCAGCAATCTGGTTTGCCTAGTTCAGATGTGTTTTCAATTATTTTTTTACTTTTGTCCTACTTTGTTGCAAATGAGAGAATCTTCTTCCAATCTCATTGTTTGGTTACTGAAGTCAGCCCTTTTATTTCACTGTTTCAGTGTTGGAAAAAAATGTAGGGAAGTAGAGAAACAGTTTCTTTTTCTGTTGCTATACCTGAGTTCCATAAGAAACTTGGTTTGAAAGTCAGTTATTGACCATTCCCGTTCTTCAAATGGAAACTGAAATACCAAAGGTATTGTTATATATTTTATAACCAAAGCCTTAATATCAAATTGGAGAAGACTGTTTGATTTTCTGGCTTTAAAATCAGTCTGGGTTGCACAACAGGGCATGGATTTCCACACATGCAGCCCATGGTAGAAAGGAGGTTTGTCTGTAGCACAGAAAATCCTTTTGGGGATTGAGAGTGTGGTTTTAGAAGTGGCTCAGATGGAGCTGATGGAAGTGGTAGCTCCAGTCCTTGCTCCCCTTCTCATTCCTAGCTTGGCAAAGTGCTCTTTGCAGCTGTCCTGATCACCTTGTTGGTCTGGCCATGGACTCAGCTCCAGGCTGGGTTTTTGGGTGACTGGCAGCTCAGGGAATGTCCTGAGAATCTGTACAAGGAGAGAATGCTCCTTTGGAACTCAATTCTGGTGTTCCTGGAGGACATAAACATTAAGATTTTCTTTTTTGGATGCAAGTTAAATGTATGGCATGTTAATAGTTGTTCCTAATGCTGTAGATGATAAATGAGGACAAAGGCATGGAACTGATTCTATGTACTTTGGGATTATTTAGAGCAGCAACTCAGCTTTCTTGGAGTTCCTCCTTAAAACTCAGTCTTCTGACTAAAGTAATTCCAAAGTATCACAGCTTTAGTTCTCCAGTATGTTTTTGACTTGTTAATGAGACAAAGGCAGATGAGGAATATTGTCAAAAATGCTAAAATGCAAACCTGGGTGGACGCTAATTAAAGATATGTAGATTGTGGTTCAAGTAGATTTAGCAGCATGTTGATAGTGTTGGTGACAAATGATTCTTGCATGGAGCTGCTAAATAAGGCACAAATGACAGGCTCACCTAGAGAGTTAAGGAATCTTATTCAAGCTTAATGTATTATCTGATTCATTAGTACTAAAATATTTATTCTTGAGTGAAGAAAATACTGTTCAGTACCTTGCTTCCCCAATGGATTTTTTTGACTGCATGCAACCAGCCAGAATAAAAGGAAATTATAGAATTATTTGACCTTCTGGATTTTAGGAAGGACTCTGCAGCTATTTTATTGGTCCATGTCAGATTGGCAAATCCTTCTTTGGTACTTGCGTTCCATCGTGGTTTTAAATGCATGGGGAGCCTCAGGGAAAGGGAACAGACACAAGCAAAGCCCTGTAGAAGGAAGGTGATAAAGGGAAGATGGAAGAGTAGTAAGTAGATATTTCAGGTAAAGGTCAGGGGTTGCTTATGTGGCACAAATGGTGTTGGAACCAGTGGCATCCTATAGTTTACAAGTCTAGGAGCTTTGACTTCAGGTTGCCTTGTATGTACCTTGCTCTCTGTACAGAAATTCCAAGTTGGCTTTTGGAGACTGGGCTCTGCAGGAAGTTCACGCAGATGTGTTACATTAGGAGAGTAAGGAATTTAGCTGGTACAGTTTAGTTCCTCAGCACACAGTGCCAAGAGTTTCACTGGTACTGAGGGACAAGACAGGAAAGGACCACCCAGTTTACCTCTAATTCACAAGACAAAAGAAGTGGGCATCCAGAGAGCACCTGATATTTGTTCTGCCTCAAAACCTCTTGTTCAACCATATTTTGTGTTCAGTTCAAAGCATTCCAGTCCAGATATCCAACAATTATGGCCACAGCTTCAGACTTAGGGGAAGGTGTTTCTCTTAAGTTAAATGTTGCTGAGATAATTTGGATGATTGTGGAGTGGGTGTTGGTAATATACTCTTTAGTTAAAAGCATTGGATCCAGCTTAATTTCCAGATTAGCTGACAATCCTGTGCCATAAAAGTATTTCTTCATTGCCATAAATTATTCTTAAAATTGATTCTAAAATGGCGTTTTTTAGAGGTAATGTTTTTGAGCAGGGGACATTAGAGGTAACCTTAGGTTGCCTTCCCTAATGAATTGTGGGTTAAGAAGTTCATTCATCACTTCATTAATGAATTCACCTGGTAATGTATTCAGCTTCCCACTGCAGTACTGCATCAGGTAATACTGGAAAGGAGTTGAGCAGCAGTTCAGGTGGCAGCTACAGGCAGAAGGAGAGAAAAACTGAGCAAAGCTGTGGGAAAATGGACTTGCAGCTAAACAGAGCAGCTGGACAGGGCCAGGGCTGCCCCGAAGAGCAGCTGTGCTGTGCAGCTCCAGAGGCACTGTGCTTTTCCCAACAGGTCTCGTGGAGGTGGCCTTGGTTCCCGCAGAAATAAAGAGCTGCCAACAGAACCCCCTTTCACAGCTTATGTGGGAAATCTGCCCTTCAACACTGTCCAAGGAGACATAGATGCCATTTTCAAGGATCTCAGCATAAGGAGCGTACGACTAGTCAGAGACAAGGAAACAGACAAATTTAAAGGTGAGTGTTCAGAGCTCTTTGGAGGTAGATGAAAAATTAGTAGGAAAAAAGTCACTTTAAAAGGGAATTTAGTCTAAAGCACAGTTTTCTGTTTTTATGTTGACTTACGCAGGTTTTCTTATTCACTGCTAATGTGTAAGTGTATCATTTGAATGAGAGTCACTGTTTCATCATCCACAGATACAGAGTAACCTGAGTGAGGAGTCAATATTTGCCCTGACATAACAGAACTTTCTCAAACCTTGTCTGGTATGAATTCTACCAGAGCTGACCCACTTAAATCCTATGACCTTAAGTATTGAGTAATTCCTTTACATCAGAAGATTCTCATTGCTCCAGCTCTTGTCTTTTTTTAGTAGACAGGGAGAAAAAGGCAAGTAGATAACCCATTCAGGCAGTTGTTTTAGAGGATGCAAATTCAACTGCTATGGGAATTGTTTGGAGAAAATGGACTATATTTGTAAGTTACTTTCAGGGATGGAAAAGGTTTACTTTGGATAACAGAGGGTCTTTGAAAAGGAGTAAATTCACTAAATGATGTGATGACACAAAATCACACTGCTGACCACATAAGTATTTCAATTTCTTGTTTGAAAACTCAAGGAATGAAGTGTCAATATTCAGCTGAATAGCTGTTTGAAGGCATAGATCAGATCTAATCTATAGTGAGAACTCTGTGGAAAAGGGAATTAGGCTCTTGGCATTCACAGAGTGCCCAGAGGTCTCTTTCAGGATTTGCCCCATCATTAACAGGTGCAGCTAAATGTGTTCATGGTTGACGATGATTGGTTTCTGCGCCATGTGCATCTTGTATGTGCACATCACAACTCGTGTTTAAAAGAGAAGGAAGCTATTAGCAGGCATGCAGGAGGAGTAGCTTCTTACAAAGACCTTTTAAAGTGCTGTTAACTTGAGATTTGTTTCTTCCAGGATTTTGTTACGTAGAGTTCGATGAGGTGGAGTCACTCAAGGAAGCTCTTACATACGATGGTGCAGTAAGTACACTTGCAATTAATTTGTGAAATCAAAGACAAGCAGAAGTCTCTCACTCTTTGGCAGCCCTTTTGATACATCCTGAACAGATTCTCCCCTTGATTTAACAGCTTTTGGGTGACCGGTCACTCCGAGTGGACATAGCAGAAGGCAGGAAACAGGATAAAGGTGGCTTTGGCTTCAGAAAAGGTGGCGGGCCTGATGACAGAGGTGACTTCCATTTTTCTAAGTAGCTTCTTAAATATGATGGTTGTAGTTATGGCTTCTGGTGCTGACTAATGCTGAGACAAGGCATGCAAGTGAACATGAAGATGATATTGAAAGGTGAAATTTTGTATGTAAATATGTATGTGTTTCTAACCAGCTGCTGCTGCTGCTCCTGAGGTGTCTGAAATTTAGCTGTGCTTTGTGTCCAAAGGCTGGATGTGTTGTCACTCCTAACCCAGGAAGTGAGACCAATACCCCTCCTAATGTGTTGTGTCTTGCAGAGGACAATCATAAGCCCAACAGTCTGATCTGCTACTATTTTATGATGATGTATGAAAAGTGAGTAAGCACATGTAGACAAGTGCTAATTTTTGGAGTATGTCTCTTGTTCCAGTGTAAAAACATTCTTGCCTGTAGTTGAAGGTTGGTTGAACCAGACTCACCAGATGTTTCCACTGAATGTGTACTAAACAAACTTTTCTGGCCACTCATTCTTGGTGGCTGTTTGTTCCTGTGCAATGGAACTTGGTTGTACCAAAAGAAAAGGATTTTCCAGCAGCATAACTTTGAATATTGAAGGACTGAAACATTGGTTTGGTATTCCCTTGCTCAGTCTTTCCCACAGCTTCAGACTTGAACACAATTGTGGCTTTTTTCCTAGGAATGGGAGGAGGTTCCAGAGAATCCAGAGGAGGTGGATGGGATTCCAGAGATGACTTCAATTCTGGTATCAGTATTAACACTTATACAGAAAGGAAGCCTAAAAGGCACTGAAATGTTCTCATTTTCATTTGTCACCATTACTGATTTGATTGAATCTACTGTATGTACCAGTTTTGGACATCCTGCAGCTGTGATGAGATTCCTCATGGGAAATCTTCCGTTGCCTTGAGAGCAAATAGAATAATGTCTCAATAGAAAATTCTGTGAAACGGCCATAAATGACAGAATTCTTGTCCAGGTGTAGCCTATGGATGACTTTGAAACATTTCTCAAGCATACAACTAAGTAAATTTCTGAATAGTAGCAGAAACAGACAGATCATGTAGGAAGGCTGATATTCTGTCAGACCAGAGGCTTTCATCTTCTCAAGGAGATGTGATGTCATTATATGTGTGTCCCTGAAGTAACTGACTTCTCCAAAGTCAGATTAGTGTTCCAAAGCACTTGTAAATGCAAAATGTTCCTGAACTTTTAGACCTGTTTAGGTGATGCAGCTGCAGCAAGTGACTGAGCTTGCTGAATGAAGGTAGTGACAGAGCCACTGGGTTTGCTCTTAATTTCCAGTCAGTTCCAGCTATTAGAATGCAGAGTGGCATTACACAATTGCTTTTGTCCTCTGAACTCATGGGTTTGGTCCATTTTCTGATGGAGAGATGTTGGCAAGTACAACTTTGCAATGTCTGGTCTCTGCGTGAGTGGAATGAAGGATGCAGGAGGAGCAAAGTGTGCCCTTGTCCCCAGCATGGATTGGAGCATGGTGCTGGAGAGAGGAGCTTGCTGCAGTGCTGTGCTTAACCTGCCTTTGGAGCTAAGCATTCTGTGTCACAGCTTCATACCTTCCTTGGCAGCTTCTCCAAATGTGGATGCATTTCAGCCTGTTAAATGCTGGATGAGTGATTTGTGAGCCAAAAGTTTAGCATTTCAATCTTAGCTGCTACAAAAGCTTTTCTTCTCAGGTTTTACAGCCTTGCTCTAGATCAAATCTTTAAAGATGGCTTGTTTGGCACTGAAGTAAGTAAGGGACAGCTCTGCAACTCCACCAAATACTGAAGTGGAAAGGAAAATCTCATTTGGGAACCAAACAACTTTCTCTTCCAGGCAGCTTCTGAAAATCTGAGTGTATTCTGTATGCTGATAGCCTGAAGTATCCCCTTCCCACTCCCAGGCAGTGGGGGCTTGGAGAGATACTCAAGGGTAATCACTGGTACAGACTGGAACTCTGGTCAGTGACAGATAGTTCTTGATTTACTTCTTTTTTGTAATACATAAACTGAAGAAATGCAGTCAGTTTAAAGTCTGAATTTTTAAAATTATATTTTATTTTTTCCCCAGCTCTTTAATTAATTTAGTAAATTCCTGGCCAGTTTATAGTACAGCTAAGCAGCCCTGGGATTTTACTCTGTTTTATAAGTGTATTTCACTACTCCCCAGCTATTTTCCAATTTGCTCCTGTGGATTTCACGCTGAGGTTGTAGCCAGTGTGATGATCTGGCTATGGAAGTACTCTGAGTACTGTCTGAGTACTACTCTGTAGTGCTGTCTCTCAACTCATGATGTTAACAAACTCAAGTTGCAGCCAAGGTTCATATTTTAAACTCACTTGATCCACTGTCCAACACTCCAATAAGCCTCTAAGTGGATAAAGCACTTTCTGAAGTTGATATAGTATACTTGGTTTCAAATGGAACCCGAACAGCTCCTCCAGAAGGTGCTAGAGCTCTGTGCAACAATCTGTCTGCAGACAAAGGCTCTCAGTGAACCACCTTGGACTGACAGCGGTGACTAGCGAGGTTTTCCAGTCATCCAGATAAATCTAGATTGAATACATTGCAAAAGGTGCTCTTTAAATTCACTGTTTTCCATCTTCAGGATTCAAAGATGATGACTTCCTGGGAGGTCGGGGTAGAGGAACCCGCCCTGGAGACCGGCGGCCACCAGGTGCCTCCATGGGGAGCGGTGGCACTGGTCGTTTCAGAGATGGGCCTCCCCTTCGTGGCTCTTCCATGGACTTCAGAGAGCCAACAGAAGGTAAGCTCCTCCTGTGTGTGCCTTGCTCTTCCTCCTCAAAGGAGACTCCTGGTTTTGTTGTCAGTTAAAGCTCCTGCCCTTCCCTGGCAGATCTCACAAGTGGAATATTTTTCCTTTCAGAGGAACGAGCACAGCGACCCCGGCTCCAGCTCAAACCTCGAACAGTCGATACTCCCCTCAATCAAGTAGCCAATCCAAACTCTGCCATCTTCGGAGGAGCCAAGCCCCGGGAGGAAGTAGTAAAAGAACACGACTGAGTTTGGGGTTGAGAGGGAATGGGGAGGCGGGAGAAAAAGCAAGACAGTACAGAGTGACTAGCTCTGCTGGAATGTCAACCCTGCAGTTTACCATTCCTGCCATCTGGTATTTGTCCTCTTTGAAACCGAAAACACAGAGCTTGTGAATGCATGTCAGCTGTTAACAAGTGGTTTTTAGTACGTTCTTGGCTTTGCTGTATCTAGTGCCTGCTTTGTGCTGAGTTTCCCTCTTCTGTTTCCTTCCAAGCAGCACAGTTGCCAGTAGATAAGGCAGTGTGGCTGCTTCCACAAGTGTGGAGGTCTCTGGACAAAGGTGCTGCTTCACTTCTTCCTTTCTGGGTTTGTTTTACTTTAGAAGCACAGGTTAGACTTAGTTATTTCCCTGTATTGTTTCCTTTTACTTCCTCAGTGTTCCTCTTCTGACTTGCATGTCTCGTTCTGTATTGCTGTGGCTCTGAAGAGGAAAACTGAAGAGTCCAGATGAGTTGAACAGAAATTTACAGTTCTAACCAAGTAGTGAAATACCATTTACAGCAATTGGTGATAGTCACTGTTCACAGCAGAGCCCCTTATGAAACTAAGGGGGGCAGCTGCCCTTTCACATGGGTTGCCAGGAAGGATCAGTTTAATGGATGCCTTACCTGGCAAGCCTGGTGAAGAGCTGGTGGAATCAGTATGGATAAAGCCTCTGCCAGCAGCCTCTTCCTGCTGGCTCTTGACTTCCAAATGGTATGATGCTACTACAACTCTGAGCTCAAGGTTAGTGCTGCAAAGCCATGCCTGTTTGAGCACAACTGCTCACTGGCTCTTTCTGCTTACTTTTTTGGGTTTTACATGTTTGGTAAATTTTTAAATGAAGTTTCTACAAATAAAATTGACTTTTTTATTTTTGTTGAAGGAGTGTATACTTTGCCATGCAGTATTTGATCGTCACTATCCCCTGTATTTCTTTGCCCAGTGGGGTACAGTTTTAGGACCTCAGCTTTCAGAATACCTTGAAAATGGGCAGATTAGAAATCTTTCTGCTATAGATTCTCATGTAGAAGTTTGGGTAAAAAGCATCTCTTGTTACTACACCTCTCTTCCCTTGAAATGTTTCTTGTCAGTGTTGTGTGGGAGGAGGGAGGGGAGGCTGAAGCAAAGGGAGAGATCATTAATTTTGAAAACCAAAACCTGCTTCTACCACACTGAAGTTTGGACATGTCCAGTGTATGGGAAAAGCTTGGGCCCCCGTTGCCAGTGCTGAGAGCCTTCAGATAAACCAGCCAGCACCCCAGAGTACTTACAAGAGGAGGTTGGAAGCACGGCTGCCCCACTACCAGCACCATTGCTAGTGATGAATTTCTTCCCTAAGGTTCCCATTGCAAGTCAGAGTCCCAGCAATTTACAGAACTACTCTTTCCTTCTTTCTGCCTTTCACTTAATCTGCTTCTGAGATAAGAACCATTTGTCTAACACTAATACTTAATTTAAGACAGACATGCATTTGTGTGGTTGTATTCCAAACCAATAATTGATCTATTTACATCTTCAATGTGGAAAAGATTTTAAGAACAAATTCCCATATAAAAAAAACTCACTTCTAGTCAAGACAGTTGACTTTTAAATGTAAAAACAAAGGAAAAAAAAAGAATTCCAAACACTTAGCACATTCTGCTTCATAACAAAATAAATTTATGGATATGGTATTTTGTGAATGATCTTTTAAATAAAAGAAAACATTAAGTAATATTTAACATTGGTCTTTATTTGAGTCTACTCTGACATGTTTTTCCCCCCCCGAGTTTTCAAATATTGTGTTAATTTGTCCCATTTTGATACAAAATAAGGGGGGGAAGAGGAAAAGATAAAGGGGAGGAATCTAAAGAGTGCTGGAACAGTGAAGTAAAAATTAATGATGGGTGGAAATGAGCCCAACTTCTTTGTCCTGTGACTTCAGTGTCACTTGAGTGCATTGCTAAGGCTGCCAGGTGCATTTGGAATTCCTGCAGCCTGCAGGTCGTGCAGCTGCTCAGGCTGTGCTCTCCAGGCAGGTGCTGCTGCCCTGTGGCCAGCACCAGGCAGGATGTGTCCTTCCAGCATGAGTGCTGAGACAGTAAAGGATCAACTGCTGCTGTTCTGCCAACTTCCTCCAGCCTTTTCCAGCTGCCCATTTCCCAGGAGGCATCCTGGCTAAGGAGGCTGCTGTCCTGGGGCTGTGGCTGTGCTTTAATGCACTGCAGGGGAAGCTGAAAGAGGTAGAGCCGTGTTTTTATTGAGGAAATGAGCTCTGCTGGTTTTACTGCTTTCCATAGCCTGAAAGGATGGGAAGTGTTCCTGCTTCCAGCTACTCAGTCCATCCTCTCTTAGAGCTGCTCTTAGCACAGCTTGAGCAGAGTCCCAGTCCTGAGCTGGAGCTGGAGCTGGCTGTGGCAGCCCCTGGCTGTCCTGCCTGTCACCCTGGGGAGTGTGGAAGAGCAGGGCTGGGTGAAAGTTGGTCCCCTGCAGCTCTTGCCACACTTACCCACAGCTGCTCTGTCAAGCTGGTGCTGCTGGAAGCAGGGATTTCATCACTGCATGGAGAAAAGGAACCCTGATGAATGAGAGGTGGCAAATGGGTCATCTTAGTTCTAGATGGCTTTTTCTGTATTTGCTAATACTGCTTTGGTTAAGGGTTCCCCACTAGTGAATGCACCCTGATCCCAAAATCATTGTGTCATCTTTCTTTTTTTTTCAGTAATTTTTCATTTGCAAACATTCATGTATTGCCTGGTTTCTTTGGAGCATTCCACACTGTGCTTTCTATGTGGCTCAGGGTCAGACTCCTCCAGTCCTTTTTCTTTCCCTCCTTCAAAAATTCAGTGGATGAACACTTTCCTGTACAGAAGCTTATCAAACCAGCTTTTGTCAACAGTTAATTATATTAAATATATGGATGTGGCATTTAAGTTTTGTAGGAGAAAGCAAGATTATTTTCTTCCCATCCTACCAGGAAAAGCAGTTGAGGTTTAACCTGTGATGCTTAACTTTACCTGCTGCTTAAAGCCAAGCCTGGCATGGCAAAGCCCAGACTGAGGAGGTACCAGCAGTGGAGCAAATGGATCATTCACTTTGTGGCTATTCATGCTCTCACTGAGTTATTTCTGGTAGCTGTGCAGTGCTTTCTTCCAGCTTAAACTTAGAAAAATAAACAAAACTGAAGGCAGGAAGGCACCAGGCAGGTTTTGGAACTGAAGCCAAGTTTGCTTTGCTACTGTAGGAAGTGCTTTGCCATGTTACTCCAGTTTGGTTGCAAGTGGGGAAGGTGGGAGTGTGGAGGAGCTGCTGGACCCTGCTGCAGTGGACAGTAGCATTTAATGTGCTGTAAAACTCTGCTGTTAACCAGCAAAAAATAACCCCCACTGAACTCCTGAGTCCAGGAATGCCCTTGGGAGAGCTCATCCCAGTCCTCAGGGCAGCACCCAGTGCTGGCGCGGGTGTGTTGCTGACTCACTGGGCTGTGCAAGCCTGGAGCAACTTCTGAGGGGGCTCTTTGTGCTTGTGGCTGTCAGGGTTGTTCTGGTGGCTGAAGAAAGAGGTGGAGGAGTGTTCACACACTCCAATAATGGGCTGGTGATGGTACAGTCACATTAAATTCATGCCCTCAAGTGTGGCTTTCCGGCCTTCCTAAAGCAGCAACAACTTGCTCACCAGTCTGCTCTGAAACCCCAGTGCTGACTGAATTTCTGAAGTTCTCCAGGTGTCCCAGGGCTGATGGTGATTGTGGCCAAGCTTGCTGTCCCAGGCACTTTTGGATGATACTGATACTTCTAACTTCAGAACACTGTTATAGTTTCAATCCTGACTTTAGTACATAGTCTAGTAGAAGCATTTGCTATCTGTAGTACTGGCTGCTGACTTGTCTTCAGGAAAGATGATAAAACTGTGAGAATTTTAGAGCAAATCCTGTAACATTGCAACCCTTCCTCTTTGTAGGAAAGATTTAATACTGAAGCCAGCAAATTTTGGAATATATGTGCAACCTCTTTAACCAGAGTGCTGGCATGTTGCAGCTTGCAGAGCAGCCCTTGTCCTGCTGCCTGCTTTGGACAAATCTGCTTGGAGTGACTTTGCTGGAAACCCCCTGTTCCCCTGGGTGTGTTTTGGGCACAGGCTCTGTGTGTCAGGTGGCTCCAAGGCACAGTCACAGGTTTTCTGTGCCAGCCCCATCCCCTCTCTGTGCACAGAAGCTGTCTGGTGGTTATTTGCACTCACAGCAAGAGCAGGGGAGAGGAGCTGTTAACACTGAGCATCTTGAAATCTGTGTTGATGTTTTACATTCTGATGGTTTCTGTGTTTCACTACCAGTGGAGTGCAAAGGCTCTGAAGGAAAGGGACTGCTTGCCTATTCCAGCATATTCTAGTGTAGAATATAGAGTTACCTTTGTACTTCTCAAGGGCTTCCCTGGGATGGATTCTCGGGATGCAATTTAGTTGGTGTTGCTTGTCTTAAATTTTTAGAAAGGGGAATTTCTGTGACTGAAAAAGAATTTGATTTCTAGCTGAGAGTGGAACTTTCTCATCCCCTCCCCTCAAATGTCTCTTACCCACTGCAGGAATGAAGTATATTAAAAGTGGCAGAGAGACATCTTTTATTTGGTGCATACATTTTATTTATATAATCTGTAATTTATTCTGTTGTTCGTGATAGCACTTGCTGTAGCAGTACTAAACCAAACTGAATAGAAGCATTTAGGATGGTGTAATCATATTTTTGACCCTGCTTGCTGAAAGGCTTTAATCCTTCAGTGCCAGTCACTTGACTCTGAAGCCTGATGCACATTAGTAATAGCAATACCTTGATGGCATTCTATGTTCAGCCCCTCTCCTGTGCATTAGGGCCTGCAGGGAAGCTCTGCTGTTCTCCTGTGTGTGCTCACAGGAACCCAAGGTGGATACAAGACATGAGCCATTAGGTTCTGCTGGTGTCTCAGTGGGCACATGGTGTCAGCATTATTAGATCTGAAATTGTATTCCTCATCTCACTGTACCTGTTTGAGTGACTAAATCTGAAGCATTTTCTGGTTTCCTTTTCCAGCTCTGTTCTGTGGCATCACCTGCTCAGCAGCAGGTTCAGTGTGACATCAGCTTCCCTCATTTCTGTCCCCTCTGCAGCAAAGTGCATCCAAGGGCTTCGAGGACTTTCAGCACTGTTACAGGAACAACCCTCTTACCTGTGTGCTCACCAATTCCTGTGTAAAGCTCTAGAGTATCCCAGGGTTGATGTTTTCGGGATGTTAGTGCTGGGAATGCTACCACCACCTTCCTGCCCAGTAGGTTTCAGCCAGGTTAGTGTTCCCTGTGGTCAGGATTTGCCTCCTACCACAAGATTGTTTTGTTCATGTCACCGTGCTCCCGAGATCTGCCTCTTTCTTTTAAATAAACCAAAAACTCACAAAGTACCTCTATAAACCCCTGCAAAATCTGTACTGTAACAAATCTGTATAATTTGTATTGCTGTATAAAAATTCAAATAAAAGCATTCAAACCTTCTAGGTTTTTGTCTTCAAATTTAAGGATTATTGTGTCCACAAGGATGAACTCAGCAGGATAAGAATGGGAAGCTTTGTACCAGAGGGATGTTTGGGATTAGTCTTTGCAAAGTTTGCTTGGCCAAACTTTTGTGAAGCACCCAGGCATCCTGGCTGTGAGATGACTTTCCACTGGGTAGCAGCATTTATTTTCCTTCAGCAGGAACGGAGCCACTTTCAGTTTCAGCTCAGAGAGAGCCAACGTGCAGCTGGGGCAGGGGAGGAGGCAGCACTTCCCCTTTGCCTGGGAAAAGCTCATTCCACTCCAGCAGGGAGAAAAGTTTATTGGTGAATACAAAACCATCCAGCACTACTTCAGCACAGCAGAAAATTTCCTCCAAGATGTGGCTTGTGTTAGATTTGCTGTGAAAATGTTGCTAAACAAATGGAATGCATTGTAATCCCAGTTAGTGGTTGGCATGAGACACAAGCTCATTCTGTCCCAGAGCAAGAGGGGCTTGATGCTGGTGCACAGCAATGCTTGACTTGCAAGGCTGGTGAGCTTGGAGCCTGATGGAACTTAAAAAACATGTTGGAGCTTTCTTAAACCCTCCAGCACTGGGTGTGTTTGTGCAGAAGAAGGGGTTTAGATGATGCCTTGTTTTCCAGTCCTTGTTTCACTACTGATTTTTGATCAGTGTTAGTCACAACAGCTGATACCAGCAAAGTCAGCTGGTCTTTGAGCAGCCCCCACCTTTATTTGAAAGAATGTAAATCAGCTCTCAGGGCATTTGGCTTCCCAGGGCCAGGTAAGCTGAGCCCTGTAGAAGATGGGTTCTGTTGAGTTTTCTGGACCCAAGAGATGTCTCTGCAGCTTGTCAGCTTTGTATGAAAAGGTGAAAAATATGATTAGGTTAACTGGTGAACCTTCCTGAAGGAGTAGGAACTATGTTATGGGGGGAAAACAAACCCAAGTTGAAATGGGTGAGCTTTGAAAAGAACACAAACAGTGAAATTACAATGTGGTGTTTCTGTAACTTACTGCAGTAGATAAAAACATGCAGCTCCTTTTGTCAAATCAGAAATTGTTTCTAGCAGCAGGTCTGGATGAGGCAGAGGGGTTTCAGGAGGGTAGAGCCTGGTTTCCCCAGCTGGGTTTGACCTGAGGGTAGTTTTGTGTGTGTTGGAGGAGAGTTGGTCTGGCCTCATGAAGAGCAGACCCTGTGGCTGTGCTGAGAAGTGCTCAGAGTCAGGACTCACCCTAAACCTTTACAGGCAGCCCTTCTTGGGAGAAATGTGAATGAGGGAGAAGGGATCCACACAGAGGCAGGGGCTGCTGCGCTAATTACCCTCCTGTCAGGGTGGCGGCCTCTGCAGAGGACTGATGCCTTTGAAGGGCACCACTCTGCCCAAGAGCTGTTACCTCACGCTGGGGTGACCCTGCTGTGTCACTCCTTGGGCACAGGAGCAGCTTCTGCCTGCCCTGGGGGGGCTGAGTGGTCCCTCAGGGGACATTTGGGGACGTACACAAGGTGCAGCCCAAGCCAGCCAGGGTAATGTCCACACCACAGCACTGAGGCTCACTTGGAGCTGTCACCCACCACAGAACCTGTAAACAAATATGTGGCACCTTTTTTAGCACTGGCTGTTCCTGGTGAAATTGATTTTGGCTACAAAAGATGAACTTTAAATGTCTCCAGCATATTTTGAGTATCACTTCTGCTATAAAGAACTTTTTTGCAAATCTTCTGTTGTCAGCTTATGTGTGAACATGTAAAAACCCTGCTAGAAAGCTGATAATAAACTATAATTCCTAAGACCTCTGCAAGAAATGCCAATTTTGTAACAACTCTTTTGGCAGTGAAAGAAACATTTCGCATTTTGCAATGTCCTTTACACAGAGACCACCCAGAAACCATGTGAGAAATTAAAAGCTGAGTCTGCCTCTTTTTATCTTTGGTTCAGATTATACTGGTTTCAAGATAGGCTTCAGCACCCAGAGTTTGTCTGGGAATGGCTCTGGAATGTGCATTATTTCTGCATCTCAGGTTAGAACTGGAAGACAGAAAGTCTATTTGCACATACAGTGGATAATTATCTTATTGAAGTAACATTTCCCCTGAAAGTTTGATTTCATCCCAGAGTTGCAAAAATCGTAACCTGTTGGCTCCTTAAAAATTTTTTTGACGAAGAGTCACCTTCTTGCACAGAGAGCTGGGTGTAGGTGGCTGCCCTAATTTAAATATAACGAAATTTCCCTTTACTGAACAATTTACATGTCAGAGAGGCTTTGCAGAGCCTCAGTGACAGCAGCATGAAACGTTTTGTTTATGGTTGTAACTCGTGTGCCCCGTGGCTCTTGTACAACTGCACGTTGATGTGTGTGTGCAGACTTCCCTAGTGCCTGAGCAGGATCCAATCCTGTGTCATGGACTGGGACAGGGCTTTAAGCCAATACACAAATTCTCAATAGGGAATTCATGAGCCCTCAAGCACCAAAACATTTGAGGAATCACTTTTTTTAGGAGTGCAGTGAAATCGTGCCAGTTATGCTGAAGCGTTAGAGCTGCTTTTATTCTTACAGCACTGGAGCTGCAGCTTTGGCCATCAGCAGTAGCGACCTCAGGCTGTTTGCTGCCTCTGTAATTGTCTCCATCTTTTCCACAAACCCCAGAGAGGGATTGCAGTTTGTTCTGAGCTTTTCCTGGCAGCACCTGCCGCTTCCAGCGCGCAGCGTCATTCCCATGCAGGCTCTTTGCTGAAAGGAAACCTCAACTTTTGTGGGGCACCCCAAGAGCATCTGAAGCTCAAGGGAAGTGACCTCATTGCTGTGTGTGGTCCCACGCTGCCCAAGCCTCCTCCTCTCCCCACAGGAGACAAAGTGACCCTGGTGGGTTTGTGCAGGCGTCGCCTCTCGGGGCCGGGCAGCGGATGTTGGGGTTGGTGATTCACAGGGGACAGGAAACCAGAACTGCAACGAGCCCTGCAGGAACCAGCTCCAGCCCCGGCAGCTGGAGCAGCTGGAGCAGCTGGAGCAGCTGGGACAGCTCAGGGACAGCGGCTGAGCTGTGGTAAGGTGGGTGAGGGAGGCAGGGATGGGCAGGGGAAGCGCCCGGAGGCGCCTGGGGCTGTGTGGGGACACTGGGGTGTCCCAGTGGGCTCAGATCCCCCCTCAGACCTTGGTGACCTTTTAAAGAGCCTCAAGGCCATCCCTGTGAAACCTATCTAAAAAGCAGCCTGGTGGATGTCCCCTCCTCGCTGCTCCAAGGGAGGATTCCCACCTCTCTCTTCCCAGCAGCGTTTAGACCCCTCTGAGAGGAGCCCACCCCTCCCAGCCTGGACTGTCTGTTTTACAGCACTGCACTTCACCTCTCCTCGTCCATCTGCTGATGCAAGCGTGGGTTTAGTTACATTATTTCTGCATTCACATCTTCTAAAATCTTCTGGAAGGTTCAGCCTGTGCTGAGCTTCCCTCATCCCTGCGTGGTCCTTCTGGCTCCTGTAGCTTCTGGGACTGCTGCAGCCCACGCTGCTCCCCCTCCAAAGCCCAGTCCTTAAAAATAGCTGATTCAAACAACACTTCCTGGGTTTTCCATTGATTTCAGGGCTGACTGGCATCATGGATATGAACGTATTTATTTCACTGCGTGTAAGTGCTTGAAATAGCTAATTCTAGATAGAGAGAGATTTGGTTTTGCATCACTTTTCTCTTGTGTGAACAATGTTCAGTGTAAGATGGGCCTTGAGGAAGGTAATTTGGCAGAAGAGGATAGTTTTGGGATAATCTGGTGTGAGATTGGCTCATTTTGGTGGTTCTGGAGCCTGTAGTTACTCAGGGGTTCCTGTGTTGCTAACGTGGCATCCCCTGGGCTCCCAGTGGAAGTGAATGATGCTGGGAGGCTTCAGTGCTGCCTGGTACAGTTACAAATACAAGATATGCCTGTGAGTTACCTTCTTGTGCTGCCATGCCTGGTGTGATGGGGGTTTTGCGCCGTATTTTCCACCCAAGGTTCTTTTTAAAAAGCATTTTCCAAAGTTATAATCTATGTGGAAGTTGGTTTATCAATTCCAACTTTCCCCTTTTATCATAAGTTCTACTGAAATGCATCTATTGGCACGAAAGCCTGATCTGCCTGAGTAGCTGTAAAAACCCCAGGGTTTTACTCCATGGCAGCAGCTTTCCTAAGCAGCCTGACACTGGCACAAATCTGGTAGGAAATGAGATGTGCAGACCTCTGGAAAGGAGTTTTGCTGAAGGCTCAGTGCTCCTCATTGGAGTCATTCCAGCCACAGCAGAGATTCCTTGGTCTGAGACTTTAATTCCTGAATTGATGGGACTTTCTGTGGCAATCTGTGCCACACAGGCAAACAGAAAGTGGAGTTGCTTTTCTTAGACACGTTAGAGACATCGACTCAAGCTGAATGTTGCATCTGTTCAACAAGTCAGAGTGCTGAATTTCATATGGTGAGTCTTTAAATACACTCTCCACTTCATATTTCATAGCAGTGACTCATCCTACCAGCCTGAATTAGAATTAATTTACTGCAAACTGGTGCACACCACAAAACTTTCTGCAGGGGGGAGAAAGTGACTGGTTTATATCTGCCTTTTGGGCATTTTTTGATTGATAGATAGAATACATAATATCAATACATTATTTTAGTCTTTGTCTTGCAATGTGAACTCAGGGGTGGGCTTGACAAAATGTCTTCATCAGAAATGATCTCATGGAAAACCAGGCATTGCTGAGGCCACATCTACACATTCCTCACGCTCCTGGTTTCTCAGCAAAAAGATAAAGCTCACTTTAAGTGCTCTTGCAGATTTTTTTAGTGAGCTTTGTGCCTCTTCTGCTGCTTTTGGGAAGTTCTTCCAGACTTTCCATCCATTAGGAATTTTATTTCTAGCCTGTGCATATCCAGCTTATATCCACTCGTTTTATAAGCCAGAATTGTCTTATTTTAATTGAAAAGTTTTTCTCCCTTTGTTGTGTTGCTCTTGGAGAGATGGACAGTGAGTGTCCATGTCCTCTTACTCCCCATTTCAGTGCAATTAAAAGCAGAAGACCTTTTAGTCTTCCTGGACAAAACCACCTCTCCTTCCTTTGGATCTTCATAGTGAGTCTTGTTACTGGGGTGAATCCTTAAATTAGCACAAGACCTGGCACAGAGCAGATAAACTTTTGCAAGTTCATTAATTTTCCCAATATTTTTTATTAGTGAGAAAAAGCCTGTCTCCTTGATTGCTAAAAATACCCGAGGCCAGAGAAGGAGCAGCCCCTGTTTGGGGAGAGCGCAGCTGGATCCAGACTCTCCCGGGAATTGCTTGTCTGGAGCAGCTGCTCCTGAGGGATTTGTGGGTGTGCCCTGGTCCCACTGCACTTCCTCAGCACAAAAAGGGGAAAAACGGGCAAAAGGAGAAGAGAGAAGTGCATGAACAGAGCAGGGCATGGCGACACAACCCGAGTGTCCCTCCCAAACCAGATGGGATGATGCTGGCAGGGGGCTCTGTACAAATTACAAACGGGATGGGACTGTTGTGGAACGTGTTTTGAGTTGTTTTCTTTTTTAGCATTAGTTTTATTACATGGTTATGACAATGGGAAGATGTTAGTAGCTCACATTTTAGGCAGCAGATTAAGAATTTAATGTTACGATTTATTTTATAAGTTTTTTGACTAATTACACAAAGCAAAAGCACATTGACAGTAGTTTTATCTAATTACTGTAAGCACATGTACTTTTGGTTAAAACAATGCTTGCTTATTTTGAATACAATACTAATTTGTAAGCTTTAAAACACAAAGCACAGAGCTCCATTATTAAGCTTTAACTTTCTTAATATCTTGCTAGATAAATTTTTTTTGTAGCTTGGAGAGTTATTCTAGACAAGCCTTAATACACAGATCATTGTTCTATTTGTTCTTGCAGAAAAATTATTTAAACTATAAAAAGGCAAGAACAAATAGAACAATGATCTGTGTATTCTGACCAATCTCATGGCTGCTGCTTAGCTCCAATCACAGTTCTGCTGCCTCTGGGGCCTGCTTTTTGCAGTTTTCCCAAAACCCTCTGATTTTGTGGATTCCTACATGGGAGAAAACAGGTTCCCAATACTTTTTTTAAAGAGTGCAGTGAAATTGTGCCAATGTAGCATCTTGGAAGCAGGGCTGGCCATCCATGAGCTCCACACATCCCTCTGTGCACAGACCTCCGTGGCTCAGGGCTGTTTGTTCTGCTCTGCAGCTCCCCAGGGCAGAGCACAGGGAAGCACATTCAGCCTTTCCCAATATTTTATTTATATCCTGCTAGCCGTGAGTAAGTGCTTCCAGCCTTCTGCTTGTCATAAATCTGTTCATCACCTCCTTCTGTCAGCTCCTTACCAGAGCAGGGCTTGTACCAGAAGGAAGGATTTTCCATGGACTTGGGTGTTTGGGGAGCACAAATGATCTCTGGGCTGATGTGTGTGTGAGACTTGGGGGATTTCTTGGGGCATAAAGCTGTGATGGGGTGGGACACACCATGTCCTGTTCATCAGCCCCTCAAATATCCACTTTTTGTGTCCCTGGGCTCAGGAGCAGACAGGTTTTGCTGCCTCACTGCCCGTGACCAAAATAAAACTGGCTCTGGAAGGGAGCAGGAGGCTTGCCATGAACAGGACAAACTAGGTCAGTGCTGTCAGGTGTCTCCAGCTCTGCCTTGCTTTCACTTTGAAGAAGAAAAAAAAGAAGAAAAAAGAAAATAAAAAAAAGGCCAGGAAACCCACAAAGCAGCAGCAATGCAGCCCTTTGTATTTTAGTCACCAGCACAGGACCAACTTCCCTCAGCTCCCTCTTGGAGATGCTTTAGAGATGAACCACAGCTCAGGATTTCCATGGGGGATGCTCAGCAAAGGAAAAATGATGGGAAAAACCACATGGTTTTGACTAAAGCCTTTCAGCTTTTGGGTTCTGGTCTTGTGTGACGGAGTTCACAGGGCTTCTTGGATGAGGGAAGAGACGAGAATGTCAACTCCGTGTTTCAGAAGGCTTGATTTATTATTTTATGATATATATATTACATTATAACTATACTAAAAAGAACAGAAGCAAAGGTTTCATCCTAGAAGGCTGGCTAAGAATAGAAAGGAATGAAAACAAAGGTTTGTGGCTCGGACAGAGAGACAGAGCCAGCTCTGCCGTGAGTGGTCACTAATTCCAAACATCCACCCAAGACCAAACACAGATGCACCTGTTGCATTCCACAGCAGCAGATAACCATTGTTTTCATTTTGTTTCTGAGGCCTCTCAGCTTCTCAGAAGGGAAAAAATCCTAAGAAAGGATTTTTCATAAGAAGATGTCTGCGACAGTCTTGCACCTCTGGGGTAGGAGCGTGGAGGTCTGGGCAATTAAATTTAGAATAACTTCTCATCTTCTTCAGAAAGTGCTGCAGAAAAACTGCAGGGAAAGGGAGGCCTCTGGGGGCCTGTAAAAGGCAAAGCCATGGTGGAGTGAGGGCTGGTGGCTGCCAGGTCCTGCAGAGCCCAGGGAGCCTGGAACACAAGAGGAACAAGCCCAGTTTGATCGCAAGCAAAGGTGAGGTCACTCCTGGGCAGCCAAATGGTGTTTGGGAACCACTGGGAAGATCTGACACCAAACCCCTTCAGCCACTGCTGCTGGCTTTCCCCAAGGTCTGTCTGAGTGGAAATGAGGGATTTTCCATCCTCTCCTTCCCCTGCCCCATGCTGATTTACACCATTATTATTTTCACCCTGCCCTGATAATTAGGGTTGTGGCACAAGGCTGAGGGTTCAATGCAGACTGGAGCACAGAGCTCCCACCAGCACCCTCAGCTGCTGCTCCAGGTGCCCTGCAGGGACAGGAGGAAGCTGCTCAGCCCCACAGGCTCAGCTGCCATGGGAGGCTTTGGGTTTTCTCTGACATGAACAGGCTGTCAGAGCAACTTCCAAATTTCTGCTGAGTTTGGGCAGAGAAATGTTGTTTATTCCACTTTAATCAAGCAGAAGCAGAAGGTGCTGAGCAGGGCAGAATCAAGCTGCTGCTTTCTATTGTCTGCTACTGGCATTTGTTTGGTTATTTTGAATTATTTTAATTATCAATTGCTATAATATATCTTTCCTCCTTCATTCACCAATTTAATACAGGCTAAAGTTGTAATAAGAGAGGTTGAAGGCAGGCAGCAGGAAAACTTCCTGATGTTCTGGCCTTTGGCACATTGAAGTGTCTCCATCCCTAGGGAAAAAAGAAAGTTGATCAAACCAAAAATAAATTAAAATAATCTGTAACTAAAGAAAATCTGACCCCGAGGAATAGGAATGGGTAAATGATCCATCTCAGTGCCAGCAGGCTGCTTTCTGTGATATTTGTAGGATGGTTTGTATTTTAAAGGAAGAAGTTGAAGCCAAATCGTGCTGATTGTTAAAAAATGTGAGCTGCTGTTGGTGAAAAAGCCTGTCATGGAAAGGAGGGGAGAGCCAGCTCAGTGCAGAAAAAGGAGTGGGGAATTTCACACTAGGAGTCCCTCTGAGCTGCAGAAAGAGCCAGAACACGTTGTGCAAAGGTCTTGACTGTTTAAATACTGCCGAGTGCCTCCCTTTTGCCCTCTCTTCTGGATATTAAAAGATTACTGTCTGCTGACAGATCTGATGGCAGCAGGGTGGGTTTGGGGACTGGGAATGAGTAATTCAGAGCAGTGCAGGAAAGGGCATCGCCTCTGCTGCAAGGCCACAGTCCCTTCTGCTTCCTCAGCAGCTCCCTGGGGGTGGGAGGGCAAACAGCACCTGGATTTTTGGGGCTAAAAGCTCTCTGAGGGATTCTTGTATCTGCAGGGAATGCCCCGACAAAGGCAGGAATGATGAATCTGACTCCATGTTCTCAGAAGTTTAATATATTACTTTATAACACTATATTATATTAAAGAATACAGAAAGGCTACTTACTGAATACTAAAAAGATAATAATGAAAAGTCCTGACTCTCTCCTGAGTCCTGACACAGCTTGGCCCTGATTGGCCAAAGAGTGAAAACAACTCACAGCCGAATCCAATGGAACAATCACCTGTGGATAAACAATCTCCAAACACATTCCACATGAGCACAACACAGGAGAAGCAAATGAGATAAGAATTGTTTTCCTTTTCTCTGAGGCTTCTCAGCTTCCCAGGAAAAAAAACCCTGGGAGAAGGGATTTTTCAGAGAATGTGAATGCCACGAGGGATGGCCTCACAGCCCCCTGTGCCCCCACAGCTGATGGGGTCCCCTGGCTGTGTGTTTCAGGCTGGGTTTGGCTGGGCCATGCTGCAGCTGGAGCTGTGGGCGGCCGCGGCGCTGATGCTGCTCGGGGCGGCCGTCAGCCTCTGCATCAGGTGCCAGCTCTCAGGTAAGTGCTGCCTGCCCCCTGGCTGGAATTCCCTCTTGGAATGTCCCCAAAATGTGTGGGTTTGGCTCTGCTCAGCTTTGCCCTTCTGGGGATGGGTTGTGGTCTATGGTGGTGGTGGGCAAAACCTTCACCCAGAGTGTCCTGTGCCAACAGGTGGGAGCCACGAGAGCACCAGCAAAAACACACAGACAGACAGACAGACAGACAGACAGACAGTCAGAGAGATACAGAGACATGCACACACACATGAAACAACTCAACAGTGAGGATGCAGGAGGGTCCAGCTGTGGAGTTCCTCCAATGAGAATTTATTGGGGTCTAATTCTGAAGAGATCCAGAACCCAAAGACACAGACTAGGGAGGATCTAGGGTATAAATACAGAGAAGGGACCAATAGGGAATGTCAGGGTGGGTGGGCAGGGGTTACACAAACCAATGGGAACACAGGGAAGGGAGAACTCTCTAGAACATGAACATATAGGGGAAAAAGGGGTAGGGAAGGCCATCAGGCCAATGGGGAGGACAAGACCAGGATAAATTACCATAGTGCTGCAGAGCATCGTGGGACAAAGTATCTTCCCTTGTCCTGAGCTGTGAGGAGTGCCTGGAGCCTGTGGTGCATCTCTCCAGGGCATTGCTGTTGCCTTCTCCCCAGCAGGCTCCCAAGTGTGCACAGTGATGCTCAAGAGCACAGAAGAGGCTCTGCCAGGAGGGAAGGAACACCCAAAAGTGCAGCCCCCCTTCCCTGGGGCAGATGTAACTCTGAGATCCCTCTGTGTGGTTGTCCTGGTGGGTGGCTTTGGGACTCCACCAGGGAGGACGAGCTCCAGTGACACAAATCCTGCAGGGTCTGGCAAGGGGAGCCTGGAGGATAAATTCACACAGAGAGTAGGGTGAGAACCAGTGGGGTTTGAGCCCCTCCCTGAGCACTGGGAGGGTTTTAATGGGGAGGAGGCTGCAGTTTGGGGTTTGGGGGCAGGACTGGCTGCTTTGCTCTGTGGGGTTTGAGACAAAAACCACAAAGCAAGCACAGTTTCAAAAAAATTTAATCAAAAGCCCTACTGCAACTGCTTCTCCCTGCCTGTGCTGTCCTGACGTGCTGAAGAAGCTTTGTGAATGTATTTCATTGGCCCTTCTGATCTCTAACTCCAAAACCATCCTTTCTAAGAGCTTTTTGTTCCCTTGTCTTCCAGCTACCAAACGGGAGGCGCAGCTGAACAAGCGGAGGAGCCAGTAAGTTTCCTTTCCCAGTTGTGTTTCTCCCAAACAACTCAGCCAGGGTGAGCCCCAGCTGAAATCTGGGTTTATATAAAATAAAATAAAATAAAATAAAATAATGTCAGGATGGGATGCAAGGCAGTGTGCCCCAGCCCAAGGTGCTGCTGGAGGGGCAACGCCTTTACAGAGAATAAACCAAAATGAAAGTGAAGCTCTGACTGTGATGACATTGAATCATTAACTAGTTGGAAAAGGTCTGGGAGAGAAGGGCAAGTTCTTATCCTGTTCTTTTGTGTCCTGAGATGAGATGGAAAGATTATTTACTCCATAAAGAAGCCCCTGCCCTTGGCTGGGGCTGGTTGGACCATGTACCAGAGCAACCACTGACCTGCAGCACAAGAAATGAAGGAAATGCAGTGGACACACATGCCCTGCCCCTTGTTTCCTTCAGCAACAGACAAACCACAGTAAACGATGTCAAAAAAAGAAAAGCTGGGTTGTAAGCTTTGTTACAGGAGCTGCAATGTGGCTCTGCAAAGGCCTCCAAGGGGTTGGGGTTTTGTTTCTGTGGGGAAAGGCTCCAGAGTGATCCATTGCAGACTGATGGAGCAGCCACTGCAGGCTCCATCCCTCATGGACTCTTGCTGAATTGTCCCAGCTTCTTGAAATTTATACCAGGATTAGGTGGTTTGGGCTCAGGTTTGTGGGGTTGTGTGCTCTTTTGGGAAGTGTGGTTTGCAAGAAAAGTGGTTTGACTCCATGTTTGGGTTTTTTGACAGTTTTGGGCCGTGAAACCCAGCTGGGTATGGGGCAGGCCCAATGAAAAAAGGGGGAAAAGGGTTCCCAAAATTGGAATTTATAAGTACCTGTGTAGAAACAGCTGCAGTAGAAAAGGTGTTGACTTCTCTTGTGCTCTGAAAAGCAGCTCTCCTATTAGCTGAAAAGTAAAGAGATTCCAGGGCATAGGTTATCATTGATAATGTTATTTTATTCATGTTGATATTAAGGGATGATGGGAGGGACAGAGGCAGCAGTGCAGGTGAAGCAGTGGGGTTTGAAGCCATTTCATGCATGAACATCCTTTTCTTTTGGTGGGTAAAAAGGTTCTTCTGGCCTTTGGTGGCTGAAGCGTCAGGATGAGAATTATCCTAAATGATGTTTTCTTATGGGAATTATCCTAAATTATGTTATCCTATGGGAATTATCCTAAATGATTTTTTTCTTATGGGAATTATCCTAAATGATGTTTTCCGATGAGAATTATCCTAAATGATGTTTTCCTCATCCCTGGATCCTTCCCTTGCTGATGTTGGCTGCTCTACCAGTGGTCCAAAACCACATCTTGTCTTTAAAGAATCAAAGAAGAGTCCAGGAAGATGCTCCCAGCTCATGCAGGCCCTGCATGAGATGCTGAGCAATGCAGCTTGGCATCTCACAGAGCCCAGCGTGTGCTCTCTGCCCTCCACTCACCACTCAGCTCCCTTGTATCTCTTTTCCTTGTCATAAACCCCAAAATTCAGCTGAGCTTGTGCTGCTGTTTTTTTCCAGGCTTGAAAGCCAGCAGAGATTTGAGGTGATTCGATCCCACACCAGTGAGTATGAGCACTGCATGTGGCTCCTGTCTCGTAGGGTGAGGGCCCTGCATGCACAGAACAGGGGGAAAGTCATGTTCAGAGGGTCACCTTGAGGCCAGGCCATGAAACGATGAGACCTGGACTGTCCAAGCCACCTTGGATGCTTCTAGGTGCGTGAATTCTGCGCTCTGGTTTTAAAAGTGCCCTTTGCATTGAAAACAATTCACTAAAGCGATGTTGTTGAAAAGCGACGCCTCTTGGAACCATGCAGGGCACCCTGTGAGACTGAAGGTGTGGGTGACAGAGTGACTCACCCGTCACCCCCTCACTGCTTCCTGCTGGGTTCAGCACTGAAATTGTGAGTTTTGTGTCACCAGGAGCAGCTGCCAGGTCCCTGTGGGATGTGTCCATCTGCAGGTGGCTCTGCCCTGCCCGAGGACTCTGATGGCTCCAAGCCCCTCAAGCCCCCTGCAAGTCTTTCATGCTGACCAAAGCTCTCAGCTGCCCCTTGCAGTGAGGAGGGAGGGCAATGGCCCCGAATCAGGCCGGTTTGGGGACAGTAGGTGACAGCAGCTGGGATTGGAGCTTCCTCCAGCAGTGTCTGCGAGCTCTGTGGTGTGCACAGCTTTTCCTCTAATTGTTCATTGTTTTGATCATTTTTGAGCATTCAAGGAACACTCTGGAAGCTATTTTAGGATGCATTAAGAAAATGCCAGTCCCAGGGATCCCTCTCTGGTGGATGTTCTGTGCTCTTTAACACATCTGCTGCTGCCATAACAATTAACACAATAATTTTGTTGTTGTTCTTGCCAGTTGCAACCCGAAGGCTGGAAAAAAGTAAGGGACCTGAAGACTTATCAATAGCAAGGTAGGAAAAAACCCAAATAAAATCTAGCTCTAGAGCCAAGGTTGGATGAAATCCACCCAACATAAATGAATATTTGGGATTGCACTCTGGGCCCTACAGATATGGCCTGGGCTGTATTTAGAATCAAAGAACAGTTTGGCTTGCAAGGGACCTTTCAAGGTCACCTAGTCCAACCCCCTGGTGAGGAGCAGGAGCATCTTCAACTTGGTTGGGTTGCTTCACTTGTTGATGGTCAATAGTATATTTAGACTTTTTCTGGATTTTGTTCATTCTGGCTGCATTCTTCTGGCAACTGATTAAATCAAACCCAGGAGAGTGAGCTGTGGCTGATAACAGATACATCATGGAAAAGAAATGGCCATTATTCACTTACAAGCAGTTTGGTGTGATAAATCCCCTTCTCCCCATCACCAAAACCCCCAGTAACTTCACAGCCATTGTTACTCTGCTCCAATATTCAAGCATAGTTATTCCCATCTTGGGATTTTATCCCAAATCCTTAATCCCCCCCTTGCTCCATGTGTGTACTTGCTAAGCTCACAGGGAGGTTTCATGGGTGGTCCTGCTGATGGTATGTAACTGCTGGTAGGGTTTGCTCAGACCTGGCATTTTAGGTCTCTTTTCTCTCTTTCAGTAAAGCCACCAAGGAGCTCAGTGCTTCCCATCACCCTGGATATGGTGAGCAGCTTCCTGGGACAGGCACAGGCACAATGAACCTCAGAGCAGTTGGAGGTGGAAGGGACCTTAAAATCATCCCATTCCACCCCCTGCCATGGCAGGGACACCTTCCACTATCCCAGGTTGCTCCAAGCCCCATCCAGCCTGGTCTTGGATGGTTCAAGGGATGGGGCAGCCACAGCTGCTCTGGGCACCTGTGCCAGGGCCTCCCCACCCTCACAGGGAAAAACCTCTTCCCAATATCCCACCTAACCCTGCCCTCTGTCAGTGGGAAGCCATTCCCCCTTGTGCTGCCACTCCCAGCCCTTGTCCAAAGTCCCTCTCTCCTTTAGAAGGGGCTCCAAGGTCTCCCCAGAGCCTTCTCTTGTCCAGGCTGAGCAACCCCAGCTTTCCCAGGCTGTCTCCAGAGCAGAGGGGCTCAGCCCTTGGAGCATCTTTGTGCTCTCCTCTGGACTTGCTCCAGCAGGTCCATGTCCATCTTAATTTGGGTCTCTCCTGGGTCTGAGTTTACGGCCCAGTGCTCATCCTGCTGTGTCTGCCCAGTCCTGGTTACAGCCACAGGCACAGATTGTTTAGAACATCACCCCTGGCTGTCCCAGCTCCTGGAGTGTCCAACCTTGCATTTGTGTCCCCGGACCTCAGAGCTCAGGGGATGGAGCTGCTGCTGCTGAAATACTTGGTGCCTCCCTCCATTGTCAAAGTGCTCCCATCACTCAGCTTGAGTTCATGTGTAATGTGCCCCTCTCTGTCCCCAGGGAGCAGGGATGAGCCCAGGTACCAGAATTTCCTGGCAGGTAAATGGTGCAGCCACGCCTGGGGGTCTGGGAAGGAAGGCTGGAGGGGATGGGGGGTCCCAGGGGATGGGGGCTGGCAGGGAGCACACAGGCAGGCAGCGCTGCAGCTGGCAGAGCTCTGGCTCAGTCCATTTAGAGATTGCTTTGTGAGCCACACGCTGATCTGATCTGATCTGATCTGATCTGATCTGATCTGATCTGATCTGATTAAGGGCAGCGCGGAGGGGGATGGATGCTCCCGAGCCCGCTGCTCCCTCCCGGGGCAGGGTGAGCTGCTGCTTGCCCTAAGAGGATTTTTGGTGTGTGTGGGGCTGTGCTCTGCTTTCCCGAGCCAAGGAGCATATTCCTGTGTCCTGCCAGCTGGCAGGATGTGCCCATGAGAGGGGGAGAGCCGGGGTTTTCCCAGGAGCTGAGCTGGATCAGGGCTCCCTGTGCTCCCTGCTCTGCTGTGGGCAGGCGCTGGGGCTGTGCTGGGGGTTTGTCCAGCTGTGCCCAGCTGTTCAGGTCCATGCCATGGTGGGGTGCTGACAGCAAACCCTTGTTCTTGCAGAGAGCTGCCTGCAGGAAGACACTGCCTATGTGTAAGTAGCCTGAGCTGCTGCCAGCACGGGGCAGTGGAGCCATCCTGGCCCCTGTGCTGTCCTGCTGCTCCCAGAGCTCAGCCTGGGAAGCCTGAGCTGGGCAGGGGGAATAACAGAGCTGCTGTCCTCGCAGGGAGCCCATGGCTCTGGATCACTACTACAACTGCAGCAGGCTCTTCAATCCACCCCGTGTGAGGTCTCCAGGCAAGCAAGGTGGGTTCCTCACCCAGCCTGGCTGTCCCTGGGCTCCAGGAGCTGCTGAGACTGCTCTTGCTGAGCTCTGTGGATGCCTGAAGCAAGTGGGGGGCCAGGGGACACATTCATTAAAAGGGTGCAGCAGAGCTGCAAAGGGGATTTGAGGGATTCCCCCATCAGTCCATCTGTTGCCTGTAAACAGGACAGCCCCAAAACATTGGTGATTGTGCTCCTGTGCACCCAGTTCCATCCCTTGATCACCACAGGCTATCAGTAACTATTTTTTAGCTAATCTACGTGTCATTGTGGGAAACAGCCCCCTCCTGCAGGCGCTGAGGGATCTTCCCAGGTCACTTACGCTTCAGCAGGTCCTTTGTGACTTCTCTTTCTTCTCTCCATCAGAGAAAGACGAGGATTCCTATTCCTATGAAAATGTCACCATTGGAGTGTCCCAGGGCTCTGATCCAGGTAAGGGTGCTGCTGTCACAGGTCAGGAGTGTCACACAAAGTGCACCTGAGGAGGATGGTGACTGCTCAGCCAAGGGAAACCTGCTTGTTCCCAGCTCAGCTCTTCCTAGCAGCTCTGTGCCATGGAGCTGGCACACAGGGGCTGCTGCAGGCACAGAGCAGGCCTGGAACATTTCCCCTTTCTGCAGGAAAATGCACATGGTGATACTGTTTTGCAGAGATAACTAAAATCTCCACAACTTTGTGAAAGTTGTAAAGCTGGTATGTTTATTACAGCGCTGGATGCATGTGGAGATTACTCTCCTTAAAAGACTTCTGGGAACTTCAGGTCTTTTTTTATCTCTTTCTCAAATACATATGCATGCAATTTCACAATAAGTTTATACATATTCATTTTTATAAATTTCGCGTGACATTTGTTGCTAGTTCTTCTTTATCAGAAAGAATTCTTAGGTCAAGTTGACCTGCTCTCACAGCAGTCTCTCTGTCTTTCTTTCTTACCTTCTGTCTCCCCCTTATCTCTGCCTTTCACTGAAGCAGTTTGCAGTTAAGCTACATAGCTATGTTTTCTAACCACAGACTCAAACATGTACATTTCACTTAAATCAAAATAGATTTTTACTCTAAAAAATTTCTACTCTGTTTCAATACCTCCATCCTGGTGCCTTTGACTTGGTGGTTTCTGCAGCAATTCAGGAGCTTTGGGGTCTGCATCTTTAGTGTTGTTATAGCCAGGATGATTACATTTCTGGCCCCTAGCTCAGGTTTCTCACCAAATCCAGCACAAGAAGGCTGCAGCCAGGAAGCTTGTGGCGGGTGACACTGGACCACAGTGTCCCTTTAGGGCTTCCAGCATCAGTCCTGGGGTGTTGCAATCAAAGTAGGAAGCCAGTTTGGTTTCCTTCTGTGAGCTAGCTCAGGCTTTCTGCACTGCTGAAGGCTGCCCTGCTCCCGCCTGGCTTTGTGCAGTGATGAGAGGAGGCAGGAGCAGCAGGGACCTGTCTGATCCCCATCCCTGCCTGCAGAGATCCAGGCACGTGGCCAGGGCTGGGAAATGATGAGGCAGCAGCAGCAGATCTGAGCTGGCTGGAAGCTCAGCCATGTGCAGGGTGCAGTGGGGCAGTGACAGGAGGGTTTCACAAAAGTCCCTTTTTTTGTCCATTTGGTGCTCAGTGTTGTCCTGTCCAAACTCTTCCCTGTCACAGATGATGCTGTGGACTATGAGAACAGCATGGCAATACTTGCATGGAAACTCCAGCAAGGGCAAGGTAGGTTCTCAGCTGTTATTTCTGTTTGGGGATGGGGCTTATGGGCAGAGTGCCTGGGGCACTAGGCCAGTATAGACCATGCTAGGGCAATGCAGCCACCACCCTTGAGTTAATTTTTCCCTGAAGTTTCCATGATAAATATCCAAGGCAAGGTGCAAATTGTAACACACTCCTGTAGCTGAATGCTGCTCTGCTGGGACGTGGTGTCTGTCATACTCAAAAGGCACCTGCCTAGACCCTGACCAGGGGATGCTACAGAAAAATGTTGCTCTTCAGGTCTGAAATCCTCTTAGAGTTGAGGTTGCCCCAGCACAGGCACAGCTGTGGGATCCCCTGTGCACACACCCAGTGGCTCTGCTGTGGTCAGGGGCCCTGTTTCTCAAGCTGACCTTTTAACAACAGTTTCCTTTAATGTGTGGCTTCCTGTGAGGCATGAGGGTAGTTCTGGCCTGGGGGACAGTGGGGAATGCACACACATACATTTAAGAGCTCTGGTGTGAAAGTTGTCTAAGCAAAGTGATTCCTGTTTGCACACTCTCTTTTTTGGCTCTGAAGAGCTGCCCAGAGTGTCTGCAAATTTGCTGTGATCATTTTGAAGGCTCTTCAAGGAGACCTTGACACTGATGTGAGTTTTCTTAGCCCAGGCACAAAAACTTGTCAGCAGCAAAGGCTGAATCCTGGCAGGACACATGCTGTGTCAGTGGTGTGTGTGTTTTTTACATTGTGTGTGTTTACACCACTCACTGACAAGTGCTTCATCCTCACCCACAGCCCCCCTGACAGAAAGCCTGGATGATGAGCCAGACTACATCAACACAGCTCCTGGGTCAGGCCCTGCCCTGCTGCCAGAGCAAAGGTAGAAACAGAGTAAATGTCAATGTAGGGTGGAAGGATTTGGTTTATGGTGTTTATTTAGGGGTGGGAGGATTTGGTTTATGGTGTTTATTTAGGGGTGGAGGATTTGGTTTATGCCCAAGGGGGTTCAGCTGGAGCTCTGTCCTTGCTGGCAGCACCAGCACAGCAGCCCACGTGGGCAGTGAGGAGCCCACCCTGTGCAGTGCCTCACCTCTGGCTGATGCCAGGCTGACTAACAGGGGCCATGGAGACAAATCTGTCCAAGTCCATGCCCCAGCTCCATCACTGCCCTCCTCCAATGGGCACAGGAACCCCAAACTGCTCCAGGGCACCTTGAGCCAGCACTGCCACACACTGTGGGCAGGGACACCCAAACCCCCTGCTCTGAGCAGGGATTCCCTCAGCTGAGCCCTGCCTGCTGTGCTAAGACCACACATCCTGCCCCATCATCAGCACCAGCCTGGTGCTGCTGATAAAGAATTACTCAAGGCAGAGAAAGTAAAAACTCTGCAGAGAGCTGCAGGAAGGGTGCATGACACTGAGGGACAGTGAGTGATGTGCTGGTTAGTGCTGCCCACCCTGCTCCAGACTGGACCAGGACTCCAGCTGGGGGATGGACTGGGACCAGTATCACTCTCCTTGTTGGGTTTTTACCCTCTTGAGCACCTACAGAGGCCCAGTGGGACTGTCCTTATGCCACGTGCCAGCTGCTCTAGTTTTAGAGGGTTTTATATTCCCCAGACTGTCCCAAAATTGGATCTTTCTGAAGCCATGCAGAATACTTAAGATTTGTCCCCACCATGCAAAGCACAGTCATCCTATTCTGCACACTAGGGCATTTGCTTCTGCTGGATGTAGCTGGACATGGAAAAAGCCACCCTGAGAAACCTGACCATAACTTGCTGCCAGGCATCTTTTTGCCATTATGATGATGCCTGTGGTGTAGCCTTTGCTAGCAGAGTAATATTCTGAAATCTCAATGTCCAGGCAACAAATGGCAGCAGAAGTTCTCCACCAAGGGAGGCTGAACTGAGAAATGGGCTCCTGGTGCCTCTGTGCCCCCTGCTCTGATCAGGGATCCTCCTCCAGGAGCACGACTGGGGTTTCTGCTTAGACATGGACATTTTGTAGTGTATGTCACTACTTGTCCCTGGAAAGAAAATGTAGCAGGCAGCAGAGTTAAGTTGAAAGCAGGGATTAAAAGTCAGTGGGCTCACTGTTTTTTCTCCTCTTATTTCAAGTGTTCTGCATAAAGTCTGAAGAAATCTTTTGCTGAGCTGTAAGAGTGCACCCAGTGAACAAGCACACAGGGAGGGGGGAGATTTCCATCCCTCAGTGAAATCCCTTCTCCAGACTGTGCCTGCAGTGACACACAAGGGGTGTTACTGAAAGAAGAACTGCTCTGCTTGAAGCCCCACAGAAATCCAACTGCAAACCAGCAACTGGAGGAAGCATTCTGCCCCCAGTGACCACGGGCAGGCCCCAGGCTCCTCATCCCCATCTCATTTCCCTGTGTGTGCACTTGAAGATGGGCAGTCTGGGCAATGCTTTCTCCTGGCAGGCATGAAATGAATCCTTAACTTGCTGAGCAGTAATGCAGCCAGCTACTTAATTTGTCAGGGTGACTCATGCACAGTGTATTAAGCCAGAGGGATTATGTTCTGATGTAGTTCCTGTGCTCTCCTACAGAAGCAGTTTCCTACGAGAGAGGAACTGGCGAGGCAGAGGTGGTGTTTGTAACAGCAGTGGCTGTCTGGAGCTGAATGAGATTCCAACCTGTTCACAAAAGCTAAAGAGGATTAAATGCCTGCTTATCCATGGGCATGTAATTCACAGTGTTGGTCTATGGCAGTTTTCCTCATGTTTCAGTATCTGTTTTAAAATGATACAAAGAACCAGCAGCAACTGTGAGAGTCAGATCCACCAGCCTCAGAAACTGCACCAGTCCTTCAATGTGGCTGTTGGAACACCATCCCAGAAACAGAATCCCTGGCTCCTGAGCCCTGATGTACAGATCTGGAATACTTATTTATTAAAACTGAAAAGCTTCCAAAGAAAATGTGTTTTGCTATGGTTTGCAATGATAGACATTTGTATGATCAGGTGACAAAGAAATGGGAGGACATGAGGTGACGTGGAGTGATGTGTAGGATCTTATGGGGAGAAAATGCATTAGAAGCCTTCTTCCTCAAAATCAGATCAGAAAACGGTGCTTCAGGAAAGAGCACAGCCCACACTCAGGGTGAGTGAGCAGAGAAAGGGAGCTAGGGGTTAGAGAGCTGTGGTGTGGGAGAAGGGATGTCAGGTGCTTCCTGCTGCAGATGACTGGGCTCCAATTTTAGCAGAACCAAGAGAGACCACAGGTGCCCACCGTTGGTGTGGCTGAAATGGTGGCTGGGCTGGAGCTTGGCTGAGAATGAGGTTTGCTAGTGATCCCTACAAATGCTACAGGTTTCCACAGGACTTTTACAACAGAGGAGATCAGTGCACTTCAGGGATGCACAGCGTGGTTTTCTGCTCACCGCAGCCCAGCTTCTCCTCTCACCCTTAGGTTTCCTGATGGTCAAATGCTCTGCAAAACATCTGCACAGGTGCATGGCAGCAGGGTCCCCCTGAGCCAGCAGCACAGACAGTGCCATGCAGAGGGTGCTTTTGTCACTGAAATCGTGCCTGGACCTCACAGGGCTATGAGACCTTTGAATTCATCCTCAGCACCTGAAGAAGGTTCCACTTTCCATGAAGTGCTGCAGTCTGTGGCTTGTTCACTGCAAGGGAACAGTGAGCGAGCTCGTTGTGAGTGATGCCTGGTGCTGTTACCCACTGGTGATTCATCTCCCAGCCAAGGGAGCCATTCATGAATGGGAGATTAGCAGCAGTGACAGATCCTTGGCACACAGCAATAGATCCAGCTGGAGACCTCCCAGAAAGTTCTAGGCATTAGGTCAGTGCACGGTCAGAACGTGAAAATACAAGATTTATTGTTCTCCTCACGAAGCAGGGAGGCAGATTACACCAGTTAGATTTTCTGGGTACGAGAAAATTGTACAATTTTCCAATCCTCCATTGCCAAAGCCTGAGTTTGAAAGCTGTGGAGCCAAAGCAGGCAGGGCAGAACTGGATGTGGAGACTCTTCCCTTCACTCACTGGGGTCTGAGCAAATCCCCCTTTGCAGCTCTCCGGAGCAGTCAGCTGAAGTGAGGTGTAAATCCTTTGTAAAGCTTCCTGGAGCCCTTCTCAGGCAATCATCTCATTACACTGGAAGGTATCCAGGGACTGCTTCAGGAACTCTCATCAATAACGTTTGTTATTAGTCTGGCTCTGAACAACCTCAGTTTTTCTCTGCAATGACTGGGTGTGGATGTGTGTGTTCACTGACAGGCTGCCCTTTTGGGACTGGCTTTGGGTGTGCAAGGGTTTCTGGCGCTCAGCCAGAATTGCCAGACACTGTTGTTTGAACCTAATGCAAGGAGACTTACATCTCCCCTGGGCCCACCTCTCTCCACATTAGGCAGGCAGTTAAGTGAGAAATTCACTTCCTGTTTTCAATTTAAGGTGCTTTAGAAAAGCAGTTCTGGCTGGTGCAGCTCTGAAAATGGAGCTGGGGAGTCTGTGCTGAGTGCTGGAAAGCAGCAGCTCTGCACTCAGAGGGGGAACAAACACCTGTGGAGAGCAGGAGGTGTTGGTGGCCTCTGGGATCAATACTAGTCCTCTTCTTAGGAAAAGTGAGTGTGATTATGTCCCTGCAGAGCTGGAAAGGATTAGCCCAGAGGGGAGTCTGCTCCAAACTGGAGCTGTGAAATGCAGCAACTGATTACAGTTGAGGAGAAACCCTCTGAAACCAGGTAGGAACAGGAACCTGGCCCTTCGTGTTCCTCACCCTTCCACTGGCACCACCACTGCGGGCAGGCACATCCCACAGGGTAAGGACTGCCCTTGAGTCATCCAGATATGGTGTTTGCTGGTTTATGAGACATCCATGGTAACATCTCTTCCTTCCCCATTCCAATGAACACATTTAATGAGAAAGCAAAGACAGAGTAGGCTGGCTGTGATGTGCAAAGGGAAATTAACCTTTTCTAAATTTTTGGGGACAAAAGCTGTGATGCTGTGTCTGTAGAGAACTCAGCAGCTCAAGCCCCAATACTAAACTATTAGTTGTGTATTTAATAGAGTTTGTGCTGATAGTAACTCACTGGGTGGGAACCAAAGCCTAAATTCAATAGGTATCTAGTGAAGAAAGAATGTACTTTGAGCATTACATCCATCATTCCAGGTGCTGCTTGCTGCATTCCTTGCACTTCAGCTGCCAATTCCCTTGCTATCCTGCACATTGAATCACAAATGTCTCCTGCAGGTTCTGCCAGAGGAGCTGCAGGAAGACTTGAGGGGAAAGTCACGATGCCACCAGTTCTTGCTGCTGGAACTTGTGACCCCCTTGGCTTGTCAGAGAACAGGAGGGTGTGCCCAGCCCCTGCCTCAGTGCAGGACCAGCCCCCAGGCTGCAGCCAGCTGGTGCTGCCAGGCAACATCCACTTGGCACTGAGACAGCTGCAGTGGGGAACTGAACACTTGGGGTGGAAATCATCAACAAAGTGGGCAGAGTGAAGTGCAAGCACCAGCAACTTGTGCCTCTGCACTCTTCTGTGTGACTGCTGTAACCAGACCATGCTTAATTGCAAGGCCTTTGACACTGTGTCCCACAGCATTCTCTGGAAAAGCTGCAGCCCAGGGCTGGGACAGGAGCACTCTCTGCTGGGTTCAGACCTGGCTGGATGGGCCCAGGGAGTGGTGGTGAGTGGTGCTGCATCCAGCTGGCAGCCAGGCACCAGTGGTGACCCTCAGGGCTCTGTGCTGAGGCCAACTCTGTTCGATATTTTTATTGACGACATGGATGAGGGGATTGAGTCTTTCATTAGTAAATCTGCAGATGACACCAAGCTGGGAGCGTGTGTAGGAGGGCTCTGCAGAGAGACTGGAATGGTTGGAGGGATGGGCAGAGTCCAATAGGATGAAGTTTAATAAATCCAAGTGCCAAGTCCTGCATTTTGGCCACAATAACCCCTGCAATGCTCTAGGATGGGGATGGTGTGGCTGGACAGTGCCCAGGCACAAAGGGACCTGGGGGTGCTGGTCAACAGTGACTGAACATGAGCCAGCAGAGTGCCCTGGTGGCCATGAAGGCCAATGGCTCCTGGCCTGGATCAGGAATGGTGTGGCCAGCAGGAGCAGGGAGGTCATTCTGCCCCTGCACTGGGCACTGCTGAGGGCACACCTGGAGTGCTGTGTCCAGCTCTGGCCCCTCAGCTTGGGAAGGACCTTGAGGGGCTGGAGCACATCCAGAGGAGGCAACGGGGCTGGAGAGGGGCTGGGAACACAAACCCTGTGAGGAACCACTGAGGGAGCTGGGGGTGCTCAGCCTGGAGAAAAGGAGACTCAGGGGTGACCTGATCACTCTCTGCAGCTCCTGAAAGGTGCCTGTGCTCAGCTGGGGCTGGGCTCTTTCTTCAGGCAGCACTGACACACCCAGAGGACACAGTCTCCAGCTGCACCGAGGGAAATTTAGATTGGATATTAAGAAAAAGTTTTTTATGGAGAGGGTGATGAAATACTAGAATGGTCTGCCCGGGGAGGTGGTGGAATCACTGCCCCTGGATGTGTTTAAAAAAAGACTGGATGTGGCACTGGGTGCCAGGGTTTAGTTAAGGTGTTTAGGGCATGAGTTAGACTTGATATCTTAAAGGTCTCTTCCAACCTTGTGCTTCTGTTAATTGTATTAGGATGTATCTGCTTGGAGACACAAGTCTCACATCTCATATTAGGTGGTCAAATTCAATTTATATTTACTTTCTCTCTGCATTTCACAATTAAGTGCCCATCTACACTGGCAAGGTGTCTCCAAAACTGGACAGGCAAACACGATTCTGTAGCTTTTTGGCAAGCTGAAACTATGACACCACCTAACCTAGACAAGCAGGGACAGGAAAAGGAACTCAAATGCAGAGCATCCCAGAATTTAGTAAAGATTTTTAAAGATTACAAAAGGAATATACAAAATATAGTGGCACCATTAAGAAACGTGTAATATTTCTCCTGTATGTTTGCTGAAAATACCTTCCCTATCCACAGGGCAAAGCAGCACTTGTTCAATGTGTCTCAATTATAACTTTAATTTTGTGCAAAAAAATTTCCTTCTTGGTCTGGTAAGATCACTCATGACCACACTTGAAGTGTAATCCCTAACAACAGGATTCCATTTTTGTTTCTTCTGCTTAGCTCTCAATATCAAGGACATAAGCAGTTTTGCTGAGTGCACTGGAGAGACCTTAATTGCTCTGGACTGTCACAGGCCTCTCTTCTGTCCTGCTTATAAAACACATACAATTTCTTGGGTTAAAGTAAATTTTAAATCTTTATTGGTCTAAATAAAAAAGTATGAAACATTTTTGCAGCAAATCCTGCTTTCCTCCCAGAAGGCAGGAGGAGGTGCCTAGCTGGCTGCAGGGGCTGCAGTCTTCTGGCACAGCCGGGCCAGCAGCCCAGCCATTTGTAACAGGGAGTTCACACCTTCTGCTATCTTCATGTGGGTGTACCCAATTTCCTGGTGACAGAGACATTGTCAAGCCTGCTGTTTACTCCCCCAGTCTGTGTATATTTCACTAATAACTAAACAGAACATACCCCTTTCTTCTGAAAGACCAGCTTTGAGTCACTCGTACTTCAGAGAATTCATCTACTCCTATAAACCAACTAAAATGCCTTTTGCTTTTAAAATCAAAGCCTGTATTTCCCCACTTCCTTTATAAGAAGCAAGGTGCCTGCATATGAGGACAGGTTTCAAATATGAAGAGTGATTCCATAACACCAGCTGTTTGTCAATTCTCTGTTAATTTAGTATTTTGCTGTCTATTGGACTAGAATCAAGCATGCACTTGAAAAACATTTTCAAGGAGTTATCTGAGGCTTTGAAATAACTAATAAATTCAGCCTTACATCTGCTATTAATTTTAGCTGATCACTAAAGTGACTTCTGGCACTTCTGTGGGTGTTGAGATGCTAAACTTCAGGTGACTTCTCACTGACAAACTGATGATGCAGTGAGAAAGAAAGCAGGCATGAGTCAAGAAGCACTTTCTCTGTGCTAATATACAACAAATTTTAAACAGAAACCCCTGAGCCTGCCCCTGATCACATTCTCTTCTTAAAAAGGCCCCATCAGGAACTGAGTTAGTACCAACCTTGATAAATTCCAGTTTCAGATATTCTGGCATTTGATAGGTCTTACACACACGGAAGATATTGCCAATGACATCTTCTGGAGAGTATCCAAGGCGCCACAGGTGGGCAAGAATCTATGCAGGCAAAAATAACCCCCCATTTATCTGCCAGGTGAGTCAAGGAGATTCACTTTTGGAACAGCTGTATATCATTACTGAAATTGTATGTACTGTTTATCAGCTGATTTAACCTCAAGCATCTAGAAATTGATTTCACTACAACGTCCTTTTTTGCTTGTTGGCTTACTTATGTGATCAAACTCCTGCCCAAAAGTTTATCAACTCATCTACATGGTATTGCCCTTATCTTAAAAAACAACACACATTGTGAATTCCTCAAAGCAAACAAAAAATTTTGTAGAGAAATAATGCCTGGCTATACTGAAGACAAGACATGAAAACCAACCTTGTATGCTTCATCAATATTTGCATTTATGCAGTGTTGTATCATTTCCTTCACCAGCAGAGGATGAGGCTCATCACATACCTGTATCCAAGAGAAATAGTACACTTAAAATATCAGAAGACTTTGCATTGAACTTCTGGTATTTTCATCAAGTTTCTATAGAGCTGAAGTACTGAATCAGAAATACTCCATAATACAGACTAAATTTTAAATAATCTGACTTTTCAGATTCTTCTGTATTGGGATTCTGTAGTTCTTCTTCTATATGGCAGAATCAACAGCATGAAATAACTAATTCCCACTCAGATTATCACTGAAATTTCTCAGCAGTAATTGGATTTGTGTGCTTTGAGAGAGCTGCTAAGGTCTCAGAAATGCCATTAGAGATGCCTTTTCAAAAGGCACAAGGGCTGCTTAAAGTCTAATGCTGTAACTGCTACATACACAGGGCTGTCTGCAAGCTAGCAAAAAGGTTTATGTGTCCAATAGAATCTCTCACAGAGCCACAGGGATAAACTTCTGGCAAAACTGTTTTCAGCTATTACTGACCTTAAAGACATTTTCACTGTTTATAAAGCCAAATCCAGAGTATGTGGACTGTAAGTTGTTTAATGCCTGTGAAAGAAAAAATAAGACTTCATTTATTTTTTGAAGTGCTCTACTTCTCACTCTCCTCCTCAGGATGAAATGCAGTTCAGGAAATGATGCCAAATAAGCAGTTTGCCATTAAAAAAACAGAAAAAAAAATCACAAATTCATGCTGCCTTTATTTCCTCCCACAAATCTGGTATCCACATCCCACCAACTCACTTTTAAAGGAGCGTTTTAAACCCTCACAAAACCAAACTGTTTAGTTACTCTTGGGCCACAAGTCACATCCTCTTTACCTCTCCAGAGAAATCCTTGGGAATTGCAATTCAAAAGTTTAAACAGAAGCCTTTGTTTTATTGTCCTTCTCCTTTTACCTGTCTCATATCACCTTGGGCTGTGAAGATAATGGCTTCTAGTCCATCATCTGTATATGCTACATCCTCTTTCTCAACAATTTTCAGCAGCCTGGCAAGTATTTGTGCATCTGTCAGCTTGGTGTAGCGCAGCACTGCACACCGAGACTGAATGGGTTCTGAGGACAGAGAAGTGGCATTAGCTTCTCTCTTTTTGTCAAAAACCCCACAAACAAACATGTCTTCATTTCACTTTCCAACAATTCTTTTGAAGAAAACAGGACATGTAAGCTCCAAGCAGAACACAGCCTCTCCTTAAGCACATTCAATTTTTATGGTCCTTCCCTTGAGCCCAAACGTGCTAATGGAATTTTCCCAGATATGTGGAAATATTTACAAAGTTCAGCTTCCTCTGTTCTCCTGGATTTCTCAATATAGATGTTTATCACGTTATTTTTTCAAGTGAAATCTAAGGTGCAATGTGTTCACCTATAAGCAAACTTAAGATTGTGATTCAGAAATGACAAAAAGGGTTCAACACCCAGTAAAAAATACATCAAACGTCCTAAACTGTGGCAGAGTTGGATGCAGATTAAGCCCAAAGCATGAGAAATCTGCTTCTGCAGTCACATATGGCACCATCCATCAAAAACGGCTGCTCAGAGGGTTCCCTGACTACAAAATTAAACTCTTTTATCTGCTGAAATACAGGTGGCTTGACTTTTCAGAAGCACCATGCTTTCTTGCAACAATCTGGATCAATCTATTTCTGGCAGCTGCCTTGGCAGCTAGCCAACAGTATGGAGAACACATGACATGGACACCCAGGAAGCAGCAGCACTTACCTATGATTTTGTCAGAGGCATTGCATGCCAGTGCAAAACGTGTTGTTTTGGAATAAATCTCCATTGTTCTTCTCAATGCTTGCTGTGCTCCATCTGTCATGCTGAGGGGACACAAGGAGTTAGGGCAGAATTAGTTATTTTGCCCTTCACTCACTCACAGGTGCAGCCTAAGAACTATTTTCATGTAAGCCTCAGTTCACTGATATTAAGCTGTGCTTTGATAAACTAAGCAGCTTTTCCCAGTCTGAACAAACCACCCTGCAACACATGCAGTCGCTGAGACCTCCACAACATGCAAAATGAAATCATTAATGCTCTGAAGAGCACTGCTAAGAATATGGAGGAGGAGAATGTCCCTTTTTCATCCAGTAAAATTCTCTACATGAGCCAAACTCTTTCCAAAGAGGAATCACAGAATCACAAAACGGTTTGGGTTGGAAGGGACCTTAAAGCCCATCCAGTTCCAGCCCCCTGCCATGGACAGGGACACCTTCCATGAGATCAGGTTGCTCCAAGCCCTGTCCAACCTGGCCTTGAACAGTTCCAGGGATGGGACATCTTTCCAGTGAACTGCTCTGTTTCATATCCAGAGCATTCCATGTCAATATTCAGCATCTCTTGTCAAGCAATGATCTCTTCTTGCTGTGAGTGCTCCTGTAAGATCACTGTTCAATCCATATTCATTTCCTAACAAATTATTTTGAACAGCTTGATAGAAACACTCAATACTGTCCAAGACAGGAGAGATGCAGCACATTTCACACAGGAGCTGAGGTCAGGAAAAAACAACATACCTGTCTGCTTCATCAAGGATGATTATCTTATGCCGACCTTTTGGAAGTGTGACCTTCTGCTGGGCAAACATTTTGATTTTGTTTCTTACAACATCAATACCTCTGGAACAACAATTCAATTGATTCATGATAAGTTAGGTGAAAATACAGAATAGATTTTTTCAGCAGCCACAGCAGCTGAAATGCTCCTGTTCTACCACTGTTTGTTCCTGCCCCTTTGGCTGTTTCAGCACAACTGCTGTGGAACCACGTTTCAAGCCAGACTGTCCCACTGATTTGGATTCAAACACCAACAATCCTTGGTTTTGGTGGTCTTGAACAAAATAATTTAACAGTAGCAATATAAATATATACAAAGCCAGTAACCTTACTTGCAGTACGACCACAAAATTACTTAGGTTTGGCACAAGGGTAATAAATAAACAAAGGCAGAAGCATTTAAGATTGCTTTGCCAGTTCTTCCCACAGCTCCATCCACAGCCCCAGCTGTATCTCAGAAGAGTTTAAGAAAAACATCTGGATAGACTGAATCAGATCAACACAACACAGACACTTTCCTAGAGAGAGTCCATCCAAAGACCTACTTTTCTTAAGGAAGGATTTTACCTTTTTTGTTCTGTTTACAAAAAAGAATGCTGTGATTCTGTAGTTGTTCTGTAAGTGATAATAACAGAGTGGGTAAAGTGTACTGTGCTCAGACAACCCACCAGGAAATGTCAGAATACTTCAGGATGGGTCTGAACAGAACTTGGGAAATATAATCAGCCCTTAGTGCCTGATCCTTGGAATACAGTCAGTGTCCTCTACACACCTCACACCCTGACCCTACATTTTAACCCTCAGCTGCCCTTATAACCCCCATTTCTCTCATTCTAAGCACTGAAGAGTTTGACTATAAACAACCCGTTCACTTTTCATTCTTAGGATCCTCATGAATGCAGAGGGAAGCTTAACTCTTTCAAATAGATTTGAGAAAAAAGTTCCATTATGGATTCTGCACTCTGTCTGTTTATCTTTTCACGTATGAAAATATCTATAAAGTTCATAAAACATCAAGAAATAATATCTGTGTTGATGGGTGAACACCAAAGACTGCCTAACTTTTAATTGGAAAGAATGCACTAAAATAAGTCTTAAAGGCCTTACTATAGCATTAAGCCCATGAAACTGGCCTCAGTTTAATGGAAACTGGCTTCTTCATTAAAAGCTTGGTAAGGTTTATTCATTCTCACCTGTCATTTGAGGCATTCAGCTCCAGAACAGCATCCTTTAATGCAGGACCAAGCAGAGCACGAGCCAAACACAGGATACTGGTGGTTTTACCTGTTCCTGGAGGGCCCTAAAAATGTGACAGTGCAACAACTGCTGGTAAGTTTAATGAAATTTCCTAAGCTGTGCTCTCTACAAATCTCCTCAGTCATGAAAAAAGGCTTCAACAGAGGAACTGCAGAGCAATCCTCAGCCTGGAAGCTGTGCCTGAGCTCAGGATCCTGCCCCCAACAGAGGAGAGATGCTGCAGGGGGAAGCATAGGACGTGTGAGGTAGATTTAAACTTGTTTCCCTGTGTATTCTGCCAAGAACATTGCTCCAAAACCCCACAACCAACATCTCCCTCAGGCACAAAGCCCATCTGTACTGGGAGGCCACCCTGGCTAGATTTCAAATCCAGGCCCAACACAGCAATACTCACAGCAATTATAATGTTTGGTACATTCCCCTCTTTTGCAAAGACCTAAGAAAGAATGATAAAAAGAAATAATGTAAGACAGTAACAAATAGTTTCCATTCTGTTCTACTTTAGCATCAGAAACAAGCTTCTTTTTTCTTCTTCCTATTTTAATTTTTTGAACCTTGCTGCTTTCATTGCTTTTTTTTTTAATTGAACTGTTAGAAATCAGCCCCTAGAACAATATGGAAATATTTAAAAGCACTTAATGCCACAGATCTTTAGTACTCTTGCCTTTCCTTCGCATCTGTTTTAATTATATACTTGCTAGTATAATCTTTCTGTTAACAAATATTGTGTTCACAGATTAATTTGGTGTAGAATTATAGAATCCTGGAATAGCTAGAATTGGAAGGGACCTTAAAGTCCATCCAGTTCCATCCCCCTGCCTTGGACAGGGACACCTTCCACTAGACCAGGTTGCTCCAAGCCCCATCCAACATCATCTTGGGCACTTTCAGGGAAGAATTGATATGGCAAACATTTCTTTTCCAAAAAAACTATTATGTTTCTTTCTGTTGTTATATGAATTGTATTTATTAATTGAAACAGTATTATTGTAATAGCTACAAATTCTCTAAACTGTATCAAATGCCTTTATTTTAAACATCCCAATTGAAGAAGACATATTTCCTTACACACCACTGAAATATAATGTAAAATTAGTAATTTTTTAAGTAAATGAGGAAGCTTTCTTCCACATACTCAAGTACAAATGTAAAAATACAATAGTGTTTTTAGTAGCCTGTGGATCTACACAAAAATATGTTTTTTTAGATAACCTGTAAAAAGCTACAGGGACAGCTACACACCTCCAACCTGCTCACAGTATCTTCATTTCCAACTATTTCGGACAGTTTCATGGGTCTGTATTTTTCCACCCTGTAAAAGTAAAACCCCACACACTTCACCACATCTAATAACACTTTAATAATGCTTTAGAGTGATGGACAAGGAGGATTATGCTAAGAGAGCACGAGACAAAGATGGCTGGACATGAGTTCAGTGCAAGTGCTGCAGGGTGTCTGTCATTGCTACAGCACTAATCACTGACTCAGAGAACCCCAGAATGGTTTGGGTTGGATAGGACCTTACAGCCTGTGAAAAACGCGGATTTTATGATTGGCTTTCGCGAATATTATATGTTTTATGTTAGGAAGTTATGTTGTATTAATTTTTTTAAGTAGTGTGTTAAATATAGGTTTAGGTTATAGCATAATGTTAAAATAGAAACTAGGCTGTGTAAGATACCAAGGTAGCAGCCACAGGACACCTCAGTCTTTCAGAGAAAAAGAATTTATTGCTCTCTTATTGAGTTCTTCCTGCCTTGCTCAGACCTGAAGATGCCGTCAGGGTTCAGAGGAAGAAGTTGACACTGACCAGACAGAATCCTTTGTTTGAATGGAATTTATGCATCATGTTTGAGATGTATGAATATGCAACAGGCTATTTTCTTAAGGGTTAATCCTCTGTTAACGTGTGTCCTTTCTTTGGTCTTATTTTGCCCAGAAAGAGGTACCTGAACTGTCCGTAACTCTTTGGTTTTATTGTCTTGTATTGTCCTAAATCCTAATTGTCCAAATTTTTATTACTCTAATTATATTACTATTTTTATAACCACTTTATTACTAATAAACTTTTAAAAACAAGTGACTGGCGTTTTTCACAAGCCCATCTCATTCCACCCCCTGCCATGGGCAGGGACACCTTCCACTGGGCCAGGCTGCCCCAGGTCCAACCTGGCCTTGGGCACTTCCAAGGATGGGGCAGCCACAGCTGCTCTGGGCACCCTGTGCCAGGGCATCACCATCCTCAAAGGTTTTACTTCCATTGGTATAAAAAAGAAGAAGGGAAAAAATGCTCAACTCGAACGGGAATTCGGTGCCTCAGCCGGAGGGGAGAAGCCACCCTGTGTGCTGTCCCATGGTCAGCACAGTGCAGGGCTGACTTTCTGTGTGTTACAAGGTAATGGGATTTCCTTCCCGTTTGTTTCCAAAGGAAAACAATGGTAAACAATGGGATTTTCTCCACTATTGATTTCTGGAACTGTTCCAGACCAGGTTAGACAGCGCTTGGAGCAGCCTGGTTAAGTGGAAGGTGTCCCTGCCCATAGCAGGAGGCTGAAACGAGACGTCCTCTAAGGTCCCTTCCAACCCAAACCATGCTGTGATTCCTGACTTCCCAGCCCCGGCAACAGACGGGGCAGGTCACAGTGCACAGGAAGAGCCCCGGTTGCGAACCAGACTGAGCTCTGGCAACCCGGCGGGCACCGGGGAACAGCGCTGGACACGCGGGTCTGACCGTGACCGGCTCCGACCGCCATGGTCCCCTCGACCGCCATGGTCCCGCCACACCCCCCCGCCTTCCCGCCACCAGCGCCCGCCCTCACCCCATTGGCTCTGCCGCGCAATGTCCCGCCCCCCTCCCCGCTCTGCACCAATCACCGCGCGCCCCGCCCGCCCTTCGCCCCGCCCTGTCATGGTGGCTCAGGGCGGCCGCGCTCCCTCACCCGCTGTCCCCGCTCACCAGGGCAGCTCGTAGTGGCCGCTGCCGCCGCCGGGCGCGGCCCCCGCGGGGTCGGTGGGTCCCCGCTTCTCGCCTGCCGACGGCCCGGCCTTCTCTTCCTCCTCCGCCATATCCACCTCCATGGTGGCGCAGCTGGTGCTCCCGGCCTGTCTCCCTGTTGTTGCCGCCGCCGCCGTGAGGGGAGGGAGGGCCGCGGGCGGGCCCGCCTCCGGGGCGGGCCGGTGGGGGCAGCCGGGATGCGGCTCCTCGGCCGGAATGTGTGCTCTGCGGCCGGCATGTATGCTCTCCGGCACGGTTATGCGCTCCCCAGCCGTTCTCCCGCTTTTGTGGCTGCCCAGTGAGGCGGGGAGGCGGCAGCCCAACCCGTGAGGGCCGTGCCGTGCCATGCCAGGACTGTTGGTGAGGGGAGGCCGCTCGCAGCTCGGCTGGGTGGGCTTGTACTCGTCCGTTTGGACTCTCTGGGCTTCCTGCCCTACTGCGTGTTAAGATAATAACAACAAGAAAACAATAATATGTTTGCATTTCAGGAGTCTAAAACTTTGCTTTTTCTATCTACGTCTATTTAGGCCCCCCTCCCCCCAAATGAAAACAACAGAAGATGCATTGCAAAATATTGTAAGCAGTTATGTTATAGTTGGGGGATGATTCTGGCTTTATTTATTGGACACCTATAATGTATACAGGTTGCTAGGGAAGCTTTGGCTGCCCTGTTCCTGGAAGTGTTCAAGGGCAGGCTGGATGGGCTTGGAGCAATCTTGTAAAGTGTCCCCATGGCAGTGGGTGGAATGAAATGGGCTTTAAGATCCTTTCCAACCCAAACCATTCTGAGATTCTATGATTCTAAATCTCCTTTTCCAGTTTAAGTAAAGGTGGCTCATCCAGCTAAGTCAAGACTTTTTTTTTTTTTTCTTAATTTATAATTTTGATGAGGTGTTATGGTACCAAGCTCATTGGTGTCCCTACATGCTACCAGCCCCTGACAGAGAACTGGGTTGTTGTTTCCATAGCATTAGAATTTGGAAATCAGTACAGATTTTCAACCTCAGTAGTTACTGGGGCCTTGGTACATCTTTCAGCTCTGTTTATGCTCCACATAATTAATGACATTTGTGTTAGCTCAGTGCACAGAGCATCTGTCCTTCAGTCTGGGCCCCGATTCCTTGGGAAGTGTTTCTAATTTAAGATTGGTGTGAGGCAGGAACTCAGAACTGACCATATTTGCAGCTCAGTGTGAGCAGTGATGCTCCTCTGAGGGAGTAACTTCCTCTTACTCATCACAACGTTTGTATTCCTGTGTTACTGTCAGTGCCTGTTATTGGTATTTTGAGGCTGACATATGAGCATTTGCCTTCAGCCTGTAAAACTGGCTGACAGTGATGGAGTTTAATGAGTTTCTCCTGAGACTCTAAAACTCTGGAGGGTGAAGTTTCTGTTTTGCAAAGTGCATTCTCATATGTGAGTTTTTATGGTAAGTGCTTTAATTTTGTTTTGCACATTGTTTTGTTAATAGCTGTAGTTGTTCCTAGTGGTTGTGAGATAACTGTTATGTAAGGGTAAAATTGGAATTGTTCTGCACCCTTCATGTGTCTGGCTGGGTTAACATCAACAGTGGATTAACCACCTCCATTGGAAGTAAAGAAGATAATTAAATAACACCACAATTATATTGCAATATTGCATGTGAAGGGAAGAGTTTGCTTTTTTTTTTTTTTTGGTATTTGGACTGATCATTCCTGTAATTCTCAAACTCACTCTGTTGCTCCTGTCTTTAGATTTCATTTTCTGCAGTGCTCATCAGAACCCAACATGAGACAGTGCAATACTGTTGGTCATAACAGCCTGTCAGTGCAGCACCCTGGGTATGCTTTGATTTCTTGCCAAATTAAACAGGAGTTCTGCTCTTAGGAAGTACCAGCTTCTAGAAAAGCTATCACTTTCCTGGCCAGCATTAATTCTACCACTCCATGTGTGGAATTGCTGCTGATAAGCACTCAAAGTACAATAAGCAAGGCTAATGATAAGAATTGTTGCAGAGAGCCTGATGACAGATTGTGTGATGTGTTTCTGCTAACAGTTGAAATGTGGTTTTGAGCATGGTCTCCTAAAGAGCTGCAGCCCTAGCGTAGGCAGGAGCTCTCACAGTGGTTTATCAAACACAGAACAAGTATTTCTTGAAAGCACAACAATATTGCTAGGGATATGTGGACAGGCACATGTGAGCTGAAAGCTTTAAAACCCATCATGCCCAAAATCCAAACAGTTCTTATTGTAGTCTGAGTTGAGATCACAGGATACATCCAGAGTGAAATGAATTCCAAATTCAATGCTGAAATAGCAGAACTTTTGATGTCTCATCAGCAATGCCTAAGTACATGTGTATGCAGATGTACTGTGTTATCCTGAAAGGAGAATACTCCTGAATTTAAGATGATCCTTTCAGAGCTTTCTCCCTCACACCCCAAATGATGTATAGAAAAGCTTACTAAGTACTCATAATCAGCACAGAGTACAGAGAAAGGCTTTTTGCTGATGGTTTATTCATCAGTGGGAGTGATCCTCTTCAGTCTATTCAAACAGCATCTATTACTAGTAGTGGAGATCCCCATCAGAGAAATAAATCATGATCTTGGCCAAGCAGCAAGGAAGTCCCAGCTGCAAATTCTTGAGGTGTGGGGAACAGGTCTTCTTCAGATCATATGGAAGCTCCTCTCACACCAGCTCTAGTCCCCACAGGGAAACTGAAGCCCATCACAACATGTTTTGTCAGAAAATTGGGTAAATGCAGAAGTTGTGACAAAAGAATTGCTAATTTGCATGCTATGGTTGGTGAAAGTGAGTGTGGCTTGTTTGGAGTTTGAACAACAAATTGAAATTAGAGCACACTAAAAGTGAGGCAGTATCTGAAGACAGTGAAAAGCAAGAGCGAGGGTGATGTGAGGTGTAAAACCCAGAAATCAATAGAAATAAAGCATGAGAGCAAACTAACTTCAGGCATTTGTTAGCAAACAATAGGGATCTGTATATTCAGTAATAAAAATTTCTCATGTGCAGTGGTTTGGGGAGGGAGGGGACAACAGAACCATCTACTATTCAAAGTTGTTTTGCTTTTGGGTTAAATCTGTGAGTTCAGCTTACTGTTACTGCTAGGGCTAACACTCATGCATGTTATGCTGCAGGTGTACAAGGCCAGGGGCTGAGACCTTGAGCTGCAGTACTGAGAGAAGTGCAGAGTTCCCTGGGCTGTGCATCGCTGGCCCCACTGCTCCAGCTCCAGCTGCAGCCACTGCTGTTTGACAGCCACAGGTGGGTCACAGAGCACAGATCACCTCGCTGCCAGGGACTGTGCACTCTGCAGTCCCCTTGCAGGCTGCTCCCTCTCTGTGCTCTCTCCCTTTCACACAGCTAGGCTGGAAAGGGGAATGAATTCTCGTGCTACCAACCATTTCATCTTGTGGTCACTGAGGCTGAAAGCAGAGCTAGAACAAATAGTGGGAGTGAAAGTAATGGTGGGGCTGTTAGAAGGGAGGCTGGGCTGGTGCTTCATGAACTGAGGCATCACCACATTAGAGGTTTCCTGGGCCTGACGTGTCTGCACCCAAGACTGACAGGGGCCCTGATTCCTGCAGAGCTGCTGTGCTTGAGCTCTAGAGCAGAATGGGAGGATGCTGTCAGCATATACAGGTATTAACTTGTTCTTGTAGCACCATGAGCCCTGTCCATTCTTCATGTGTTTATCCATACATGGCCTTGGGGGTACAGCTGTGCTGAGCTAATTTTATGGGTACCCTTTAAAATCTCTTGCTAAGTGTAATGGCTGAGGTCCCATATTTATTTCCCTTTTTATTTCCCCATCCACTGCCTCATCCTTCCTCTTGTGCACCTCCAAGAGCTGCAGAGCAACAGCAGCTCACCAGCACACTGGGTAAATACAAAGTGACACCTGAGCACTTCTATTTGCAGCATCTCATTGCTTTTTACATTTTCATTAGGTACCTTTAAATCTTTTTTAATGCTGCCACACAAAATTTTAAGCAGCGTGCCACCAACATCTGCAGTTAGGAAATTCATAGTGCTGGAAGTGAGGCAAGGCACAGGTAGTGGTGACAGAGCAGCTGGAAAGATCAAGTTCAGCTTATTGCTACTGGGAGACTCTAAAGTTGCACATGTTTACAGTTCTTTTCTATAAGCATCTGAAAATATTTCATTATTTTAAGCCAGAGGAGCTTTATTATGATTTTTCCGCATGTGTTGAGGCATTTGTCCAGAGCTTTACACTAGGTTACAAGAAAAGGATGCAGCAGCCGTGAGCAGCCAGTCCTACTCTTCTGCCCTTTGGATGCTTAAGACTGAAAATGTGACTGAAATTTTCTTTTTCTTTGAGCACATAATAGAGAGCAACGAGTGTCCAGCCCAAGTCCAGCTGCGTGGTTACAGCTTTAGTCAGTAGAGGGAGTATGGAAACCTGGGTTAAAGACACATAGGTCACCTGTGACATCCAAGAGAATTGACTTTCTCCTAGAATTCCTCTTCGGTCTGCAAAACCAGGTGAATTCTCTACACCTACTTTTTTCCTATATGCCCAAATGCAGCTGTTGGCTCATAACACAGCTGATGAAGCTGAAAGTGTAGGAGAGGGGAATGGTCTTTTGTGCTTGCCATGCTTTTCTTGTGGTGCAGCCTCCCTGGGAGCACCTGCAGCTGGGGCTGGTATGGAGCATCACCTTTTCTCCTCTGTGTCAGGATCTTATGTCACCATTAGTGACTGCAGCAGGGTTCTGTTTGCCTCCAGGGAGGACACAGCCTTCACCTTCTCACTGAGGAAGCTGAGAAAGTGACTCTGTGCATGACTCACTGCCAAATGTAGATGTTGCAATGAGCATCCTGCAGAGCAAGTGCTTGCTGGGGCTCCCTTGTGCAAGGGGAAGGATCTTAAAGAAGAAGAAGGAACCTGATGGCTCTGTGAGCTTTCTGCTTGAAGACTCAGCCCCAAGCTGGTGCAGAACCAGAGGAATGATTTGGGGGCTCTGATGAATGGTACAATCCAAGAGTTTGAAATGGAGGTCGGCAGTATGGGTTCATCCATTCTTTTACCAGTCTGTCACTCTCTTTGTGTTTTCACATGTAACACTTGGTCTCTGTTTCCCATAAAAATGGGAATGGGGAGTGGCTTGATTTATGTTTACCAGAAACTTCAAAAGGAATTTGCAACAAATCTGATACAAAGTGAATTGTACTTTTTAATGTTACAAAGTAACATTATTCAAGTATTATTCAAGTCCAGTATTGCTGGACTTTTGGTCAGACACCATGTAGCCATGATACAGCACAGTACTGACAGAGTGCATCCAGCATTTGTACTTTCTGTGCTCATTCATTGCATTAGCAGTCTGAGAACATTCTCCCCTGACTGCCCCTAATTGGTACTGCATGACATTATGCAACTCATTTCAGCTGCATCTAATCTCTTAAAGGCTGGGCAAAACTTCATCAGAGACCTTGTTTGGCTGAATGCAACAGAATAAATCTCAACATTCATCTGCACTCATTCTGTACATGTCACAGATGGAAATGAAATATCAATATCAACAGCCAGGATTTAACTTCCAGTCCAGGCTGTGGAACTCTGGATTCATTCAAGTTTGCAGAGCATGGATTTAGAAGTATCAGAAGGAAGAGCTGCTGTATTCCAAGGTATCAAGTTCCTAAAGCATAAAGGATGAATTTAGCAAAAGGTCAAGGTAAGGGTCCAGTCTGGTTTGATTTAAAATGCTCATGATAGAAAATCTGAGAAAAATAACAAAAATAAAAAAGGATTTATTATCTTCAGTTCTCTGTGTGCATTTTCTGCCTCTCTCATGTGTGAGGGTTTTTGTGTTGGTTTTTCCTCTTCTTTTCATTCTGACTGCTCTGCTATGACTTATTTCTCATTTTCTCAGCCATACAAGGGAAATATTCTGAGGGCTAAAATTCATTAGGCAGTAATTAAAACAATGGAGAAGGCATGTTAATGTAAAACATTACATTTCTTCTGTAGTTTTCAAGAAACAACTCTTCTGCATGTGTCATGTTTTAGGAAGTCTGTCAGAAAGTAGCAAGTAGCATCTTTCTTTCCCTTAAGATTCCAGAAATCACAGGAAGCTCAGACTTCTCAGAAAGTTTTTGTTAAAAGTGTCCTGTGCAAAGTAATTAAAGTTCAGAACCAGGAAAGGCTCCTGAGGGGAGGCACAGCCAGTGCTGGGTGTTGGGTTTGATCTGTGAGGGACTGATGGCTGTTCCTGTGCACACAACTAGAGATGACAAATGACATCTGCACCTTCATGTCATCTTCTCAGGAAAGCAAAGGATTGCAGAGGATTGTTTTCTCTACTGGTAACAAGGGGGGTCTGTTATTGGGGGCACAAGGAAATGGAAGAGAGCTGTCTGTCTGCCTGGGAAGAGATCTCTTTTCCATGAATGTGCTTATTCTGGCCTCAGGAGCGGTCCTATTCTAAAAGGCACTTTTCTATTCTAAAGGCACTTCTGCAAGTGCCTGTAGTCCTATTCTAAAGGCACTTGCAAAACAATCTTTAGAGTGATGTGATTTTGGGACGAGTGAAGCGTGGCAAAACGGGGAGAGGAATTACCCAGAGAAAGTAAGAGCTTGTGCAGGTGGCTGGGGTCAATATTAAGCTCTCCCAACTAAACCTTGGAGGGATCCCATCCTGTAGTGCATCTGTGCTGACTGCACATCTTGGATTGCCCCTCTGAGGCAGTGACTCCCTGCAGGATCCCCACTGCAGGACACCAGCTGTGTTTCCTCCTGGGTCAACACAGGAGACATTCTGGGTGCAGTTTGCCCTTTGTGATCCTCCTTCCTACCATAGCAGCAAGGCTGCAGGGAAAGCAGCTTTCATTCTTCCACCCTGCACCCCTGCCCCTCCTTCTTGATGTCCTGGACATTCGCCAGCCTGTGACCAACTGTCCCCAAGAAATATTTGCTTCCTGTTTTTCTTTGCTTAGACCTCCAGAGGCCTCGTTTTTCATGAATAAAATATGAGCTGTTCTCCTGGAGCCATGAAGGGAGGAAACCACTGCCAGTGCTTTTTATTGCTGTGGTTGCTGATGCCTCTGGCCTCACTGACAAGGAGAACAGAGGAGAGAGGAAAGGGTTCGAGGGTTTATTCCAGTGGCTGTTTGCAGTGTGAGCTGTGCTGTCTGGAGCCAATACTGAGGAACAGCTGACTTTGTAATATCTGATTTCAAGCAGTTTGTAACTAAGGAATTAAAACTTTTTGTTTCAAATGAAATTTTTGATGGCTAATGCTTAGTTTTCAGTCTCTTTGCCACCGTTTTTTTCCTTATTATTTTATTGTTTGTCCAGATGAATTTAGAGTGGTACAATCTCTTGCCATCACTGAATCACACCTTGATTTTTCTGTCAGTTTCAAGAGTTTATCAAGATTCTTTTGCATTTGCTTAATTTTTCTTGCAGCTCCTCTTGTCTTGGCACTTTGTTCAGATTTAATAGACAGGATATGCAAACAATAATATTAAATAATAATGTTTACCCTGTTGGTTACTGTGCTTGAGCTCCTACTTTGAAGACTTAATGGATGAAGTGAAGGGATGTCAAATACTACTTTCTTACCCATATGAGTAAATACCAAAAGTATTTACTATGGGTTTTTTTTTTTCTGGGCTTTAGGAACTATTATCCCCTAAACATCATTTGTCCTGGAAATTTCCAGGCTGCTAAGCAAAGCTTTTCATGTAGGTATTTGTTTTGACTGTTATACTGGTACCAGAGCTGAGATCTGAGACTGATTCCCACACTATTTCTGGATCCTTAATAAGTCTCCTAAGACACTCCCTGAATTCAGTACTCATATCAGCTAAGAACAGGTCAGTTTGGTAGATGTATTTTCCTAATTGTTTCCAGGCCTATTCTGGGATTTAGCTTTCCAGTTCTGCATGTATGCTTGTCAGTGATAGAAACTGTGATTTTGATAGAAACTTTACCTGAATGGCTAAAATCCTCTTTCATCCAGCTGGCACATTTACTGGAAAAAAAGATGCTGCCAATATACACGTGGCAAAACTAAACCAGGAAAGTTTGAAATGTCTTGCCCAAGAAGAGAGAGGTTTGGCCTTTATTCCCTATACTGAGCACATGTGACTTCCTTCTTTAATGACTTAAATAATTACATTTGTGCAGGATTTATGCATATTAATAAGCATGTCTATATGCATGTATTTACATATTTGTACATGCAGAGTATTTGTGTAGGGTGCTGTACAGGTTTGGTTAAATACAAGTTGACCAATAGCTCAGAAAAAGGTCTTAGATTTTGAAGAATATTAGTTTTAATCCCTAAACATGAAATGCAGATTCCTTCACCCCTACAGTGCATATTTGGTGATTATTTGGTTATTTCATCCACTTCTCTATTAAATTAAACAAAGTTTTTCAAGACATTTACTCAGTATTTCAGTTGTTATTAATGTAAAATATGGTTTATTGCTGCACTAGAGGAGGATTCTTAGGCAAGGTGCTTCCCAAGCAGTAGGGCTGTATAAACTGTGTGCTCTAAGTCCTCTGTGACTATACTGTTCTTCAGAGACATCCCTTTTTGTCTGATCAGTGAATTCCTGTTTTAAAACCTCCTGAAATGCCATGGCATAAGGTGATAAAGGTGCTGAAATGTCACAAAATGTTACATATTGTCATTAGGGTGAATGTGAGCTGGGCTTGTGCTGTTGCTTTCTCTGCCTTCCAGGGTTCATCTCCTGTTGATGGGTGATACAAACACTGATGCCACCTGCACTGAGTTCTTTCACTCTAGGAGACTTGTTGGAGTGGAATAGAGAAATGCAGAGCTGCAAACACAATCTTTGTTGTAAAGTGCATCTACAGCAGCTTTAAAAATGGGATTGATTGTACAGATTATCTGCCAGAAGCTTCACTGGGCTTAACTGTGAGTGGATGGTTTGACCTAATACAACCAGAATACAGCAAAATCCCCCTCATGAACTTCCCTTGTATCACTGTAATAATCACAACTGTGCTTAGTAAATCTCATCTCAGAATGGAAATATTACTTACAGAAAATAACCTCAGGCTACAGTGCTACAGCATGTTGTGTGTACACATGCACATCAAGTGAAAGATGTACAGAGGAACAAGATACACCTCACCTGGTCTAGATTGTGGGTTATAAATCAGTTTATTAAAACTGGAATTTTATGGAAATGAATGATTGAAAAGGTAGCTGCCAGAAGTAGACTATTTCCCCCATACATCAGTCAGTGTAAGCAAGGTATTTGACTTCTTTATGTAGCTGGAAAACAGAGTAGAAGGGAAAAGTATAATTAGAAAATCCTATGCTGCAGCAAAGTGGATCTTTATTGAAGAAATGAAGGGTTTAGAAAATAAAAGCTTATGCTGTCTCTTAATGACATCCCACTGCACCTCAAAAAATATGGCACAGGGAAAGGCCTGATCCTGATTAGGGAACTGTGCACTTGCTGTGCAGCTGATTAATCGAATTGATTTCCTGGAGATACTTCCTGTAGGTGGAGTTAAACCTGGATTTATGACTTTTTCTAAATTTGGGCTGCTATTTCTTGTTGAACTCAGTAGGCTGGGAGCACAATGTGCTTCTAGCACTGGGTGCTTGGATGAAGTTTCATGGCAGTGGTGACAAAATCATTTCTCACTGAGACAAGCCCATACAGGCCAGCTGTGGGATGTGGCTTGTGGAGCTGGGAAGTGATTTTGCAAACTGCTGCTGCAGAGATCAGGGATTCCAGGAGAGATGGGTGGCAGCATGTCCTTGCTGAGGCCTTGGCTTTGGCAGTCTCCAGGCACATTTCCTGTGAAAACAAATGGCACAATTGTTGTGGGACAGGTCTTATTTTGTGTTGAGAATGATGCCTGCCTCCTGCAAGCCCACACTGGTACAGCAGAAGTATTTCACTCTTCTCTCTGCTTCTGGGATATAGGCTCACAAGATTTTTCATACACTTGGCACCTCTCAAAACAGCACAGTCCCAAGGCAGCAGTGATGGAGTGAATCCAACAAGGTTCTACTTTTTTTTCATCTGCTGCCCAGATTGACCTGCTTATGTACTTCTAGATCTACCAGGGACAAAAACTGGCCTTTAAATATAGCAATATGGGGGTTTTTTGCAATGTGGGGATAGAGTGAAACTGCTCTGCAAGTTTGAAGTGCTGTTTACAGGGGTTATCTCTAATATCCTCTTTATATTCCATGAAACAATTTCAGGGCTTCAGTCACATCAGCCCTGTGAAGAAGGATCTGCATGAGCAGATTTTGTAAGTGGGGAAATTGTTAGACTTCAACTCCTTGACTATTGGGACTTGAAAGTCACAGCAGTGTGTCATTTGCAAGGCAATTCTCTCTGGAAGTACAATATGGCTTTGTCTTACAACCTTGATGTCACAAAGCATTAATAATGTCTTAAATCTACCCCACTTGCAAACAAACAAACAAACAAACAAAAAAAAAAAAAAAAAACAACCAAAAAACAAGGTACAATAATTTGTTTGGATTTTGGGTTGGTATTTGTAGTCTGCTTAAAAATCACAGCTTTTGGTGTGATACCTAGGTGTGAATGCAGGGGGTTTCTCTGCCAAACTTTCCTGGATACAACAAATAAATGAATTTCAGTCTGTTGGGATGACAGCTGTTTCCATGACATTTTGAGCCCAGTTTGGAAGTATCTTCATCTCTTTTCTTAGCATGCTAAATGGGCATTATATGGCTTAATTTATACTTGTCTTTTGCATAAAATAAAAAGGGTTCTTTTAATTTCTTATTTGCTTTCTTCAATAAACATCTCAGATAGTAACCTGCTATTTCTATTTTGTTACCACAAACATTCCTAGAAGTATTGCAAAAGATGTGAAATGAAAGGTACAGGTGAATTACTGACTGGAACAGGCCAGATGCCTGTTCAAGCAAACACCCCCTTTGAGAAGCTCACTGTTACCACAGACTCAAAGAAAAGAGAAACAAACCTCAAGTGTGATATACAACAATCACAGAATCTGTTCAGAGAAGTTTACGTTTCTTCAAGAGTTGAGTTGTCTCCTCCTTTTAAATTTAATTAGAATTAACATTGTTACTGCTGCAGTATAACTATGCTAATTACCTTTAATATATTCTGGCATTGAATTCCACAGGATAATTTACCTTAATTGTATTTTCCCAGTTGTTAGCTTTATATTGGGGTTTTTTCACTTATTAACTTCATATTTGCTGTATATTATATTGAGCTCATCTGTCAGTAATTAGGGCTGGAACAGAGAAGGCAGCATTAGCTATTTTAATATGTGCCTTCCATATTCATTCTGATGAGTTAAAGCACTTTACAGATCAGGTCAGTATCATTGTTTCTCTTTTGCTGTTGTGAAAGCAGTTGTTGACATGGAGTTTCTGTTTTACACCAGCAGTAAAACCAAAAACTGGATTAGGATCCAATTCTCATGTGTTGCTGAGGAGTGCTCTACAGAACATCACACTGGCTGCATTTTCACAGTGACTCTTTCTTACTGGAACATATGTAGTTCATGTAGTGCAATTAATACAATTAAATTGACAGGAAACTGAAGAAGTGTGTTCAAGTTCCTGGATCTGGGTTATATCACAGCATTTGACAGCTGAAATCCATGTCATAAAGGATTTTCTGTAATAAACATTCTAAAATGAAAATGAACACCTGGCAAAGGATCAAGCTTTCTCAGCCTTTCTACATCTGTTTTAGTAAGGCTGGGATTTTTGGAAATCAAGGCTGCCCTTACCTCCTGGCAATCCCTGCAGCAATATCCAGTTGGTGAGTGAGGTCATTTGGGGCATCTTGCTACTCTCCTGTCACAGGACATAATATTTCTGCATAAAGAAATAACCTCCTTTTATAAACCTTTTAATAATATTTCTACATTAAAAAACCCCTCTTTTTTATAAACCTTTTCTTTAAACCTTTTACCCTCTTACTGAGAACTGACAGCAGGGATCAGAGGATGGTTCTGCAGTGCTCTCCTGGTGACATGATAACAAGCCTGTTCCATCAGTACTGAGACATGATGTGCTGAGGGTTTGGGCAGGGTATTTATGCTCTGCCCATTACTGTGGGCAGTAATTTAATTAATTAATTTATTTATTTTTATGCTCTGCCCATTACTGTGGGCAGTAATTTTATTTATTTATTTATTTATTTATTTATTTATTTATTTATTTATTTATTTATTTATTTTTATGCTCTGCCCAACACTGTGGTATTTAAATTAGGCCAGACATGGTCTTTGGTTGAAACCTCTCCTAAATTAAAAGTATCCCTTTTTTGGCAGGAAGCAGAGGGCAGTTAGTTGTACTCCTACCTTTTCCAGACTCCTCCTGCCTTACACAGGAAAATTGCTGCTATTTCATACCTCACATACAGCTCTGGCAGAGCTCATTATTGTGAGATTTACATCCCAGCCACTACACAAACCTGTTTGGGACCAGCTGGCTGCTTTAGTGACTGGGCATCAGTGGACTGGAGGTGATCCTGCATAGGACTGTGGGCCTTCATGCTCCAATTTTTCTCATCTGTAAGTTGTTACAAAGATTGTTCCTTGTGTGCCTTGGGATCTTCTGGGAAAGTATTCCCTATGTTAAATTACAGTGTCAGAGCCTTTTTTAAGGATAGTTTTGCTTTTCTGGAGAATTAAAGGCTGAGAAACTGAACTGGATGTTTCAGTGCCCACAGCCACAGCAGCAATCCAAACCATGTCCAGGCACTGCTGGCTGACGACATTTTAAAATCCTGGCTTAAGTGTCAGAATTGAAACCTCATTTTCCTCCCCTTCCCCATTAAACACAGCTTTGGTTGTAGATACTGAAATCTTTTTTGAAGTTTTGGGCAGACATAGGAAACTTTTTCATCCTGGCTCCTGTCCCTCAGCTTTGATCTTCTAACATGCTTCAGTTCATGAAAAGGAAACAGGATTCTCCTGCCTCTCACAGTACATTCTGTAGCTCTGCTAGAAAACATCTGGTGCTTCTTTTGGGTCTAAAACAGTCTTTGTGGCAAGGCCCAAACAACATGGAAATAAACAGCTTTTTTCTTTTTTTCTCACAAAGTACAGGGTGGCTCCAGTTTGTTACAGAACTTATTTGACGAGGTCAGAGAACACAATAAATCTTGACACCCCTGGTGACAACAAGAAGAGCTATATAGAAGAGAATAATTTTTTTGATATCTAGTGAAAAATATTGATTCAGAAGCTATTTTGATTTCCAATGCACTGAGACTGAGCTTGGACAGTTTGCAGGCATGCCCATGATGCTTTGACAACTGGAAAAATGCAGAGTTGCCCCATTATGGTGGATCTTTGTCTCCCTGCTTTTTGGAGGACTCATGGAACTATACAGGGAATTATCAGAGGTTTATAAAACAGGCTATGCTTCACCTAATCAATAGATTGTAGGAACCACACTGGGAGCCCTAAGGCTGGATTGAATGTGTATAAAGAGAAGTGCATGAACTGGATAAAGAACATGATAATGCCAGGATCTGGTTACCTGGATTCTGTGTGTTAGTGGGGCCTTTGGACAATAAACTGATCCCTCTCAAATTGGATTCCAAGTCTACAAAATAAGGTGGTTTTTGCTCACCTTTGAGGTCAGGAGGTTTATAAGTCTCTTTTATCTCTAGGCCAGCCTGGGTAAGTGCAATTGCCAGTTGCCCTGATCTTTGAAAATGAACTAAGTAAAGGACAGTGTGCTCTTTAGTCTTGATTTAGACAAGCAACAAGGTTTAGGGCCTTTAGGGCAATGATGGAGTGGTTCCAACAAGGTTCTACTTTCTTTTCACCTGCTGCCCAGATTGATCTGCTTATGTACTTCTAGATCTACCAGTGACAAAACCTGGTCTTTAAATATAGAAATATGGGTTTTTTGCAATGTGGGGGTAGGGAAAATAAACATAACAGGGAAAATAAATATGTGGTACTGTGCTGGAATGGTTTGTTCACTACTTAACCTCTGGTTTTTTGCTGTGTTGTTCCCTGCCACCCATGAATAAGATGTTATGCTCATTACTGCCAAATCTCCCTTCAGTCTCTCCATGCTCTGATCCTCCTGTATTGCTTTTTTTCAGTCATGCTTAGTTGTAGATGTTTGACTCTGAAATGCAGATGTCAACCAACACATTTCTGTTTCAGCTGAATGAACAGCTATGTTCACAGATATTATTTCTCCTCTCTATGAGTCATTTACTTCATCTGTAAAGAAGAGCTTCATCCTCAGGTGAAAGACTGACAATAATCTACTGACTTAATAAAAGAGCTATTCCAAGTTCTCCCCTGCCAGGGTGAACTTGCATAGGGTATTTGGACGAACACAGAATTTCAGAAGGCCTCCACTTAATGGATGCTGAATTTCTCTGAACATCCACTTGCCTTTGGGCTTGCAGGAAACATGAAAATGGCACTATTTCTTCAATCCTGCAGCATGATCCATCTTATTGTTTTATTTTTGTGTGGAGTGCTGTCCCACATTCCTTGGAATCACTGCTACTGCAGCAAGGTAGTTTACTTTCAAAATGTGGAACAACAGGAACTAGGCTGTGTTAATGATTAAGTTATACTGATGGTTGGAGTTTAAGTAACAGCTAATGCACTAATTTCAGTATAGGAAACACACTAAAAAAGCAGTAAGAGCTCCTCTTGATTTTCATAATTAATGAGAACTGCCATGATACTTCAACATATTTCTACCCACACTTCCTTTTATGTTAAGAAATAGACAGGAACTCACAGAAGTCAGCTGTAGAAAGCCCTTCCCAAAGCACTTTCCAGCACAGTGCACAAGCCATGTGTGCTCCCCTAAAGGGTCCTGGAGCCAGACCTTGCTCATGTTAAATCCTGGCCAAAAGTCTCATTTCTTGTAGTGAAACACAACAATGTGAGGCCTTCAGACAAGAGTGCACCCAGCACACACCTCTGAGCTGTGTGTACCCAAATAAGCTCCATCAGCTGTGCTGAGTGTTCCTGGAAGGGAGATGAGTGGGATTCTCATCACTTACCTTTAAACATCTCATTTGGCTAGTTCTCAAATATCTCTTTAATTCATGGATGTGGGACAGCATCATTAGAGAGAAATTCATCCATTTTAGGTGCCTGCAGTACAGTGAGGGGAGTTCTACCCCAGTGCCTGTTCCTCTGCACTCATTACATAGAAAGCCTAGACAGTTGGCTTGGATATAAATGTCTGAAGCTGAGAGGTTTCTCTCACCTATCTAGACACAACACAATCTGCTGGATATTAGAGGCCTTGTGGTGGCTCTGGGTCAGATAAAATGCCTGAAAACATGTTGCCACTTGGCTGAGTCATTGCAACCATGCAAGATCTTAATTTTCATTTAAAGACTGTTTATAAGAAATTTCTGAACTTTAGTCTTAGCCTAGAATGAGTAAGGCCTAAAGCAGCCACTGATCCTCAAGATAAGAAGATCTTTCAGCAGCTCTGTAATCAAAAGAAAAAAACAGCTTTTCTTCAGATCACTGCTTTAATCTTGTTCCTCCCACCAGTGCTGGAATTTTGTGTTCTGCCCCCAGATGCAGAAGGCTCTTTATAGTGTCAGCCTGACTGAACAGTAGGAGCCTAGGCTGTCATTGCAGCTGCACCTTTGAGGTGCTGGAAATCACATAACTGAAAGTTGACATTAATGAAGTTGTGCAATATTTTCAAATATAGTTTCTGCCACCACTCAATTCCCACAGTACAGAGGCAGGGATTTCTAGGCCTGTGGTAGGGAAAAGAATGAAGGGATTCAATTCATGACCCTTGTTGGCACCTGGGGTCTTGTTGCCACCCCTTCATGTGGCCTTTATGTGAACTGGCATCTTGAAAAGTTGCTGCCTTTGGGGAACAAGTGAAGGATTGGGGCATTAGGGTGGGTAACTTACTGCTATGTGACAATTTGAGTGTTTCATCAGCTCTTTGCAGAGAGGTGCTTTATCTCTGATGCTGGTGAATAAAATGGAAAGGTACTTCAACATTTTGTCTGTCTTTATTTAAACACTATAGATAACAGCAAAACACAAATGTTTGCTCTTTTTGTTTCCCTAGATGCAGGCATGAGTATTCCCTTGGTTTTTATGTTACATTGTCTATGTGATGCTTCTCTTTGTCAGAGTAATTTAAAAGAAAACAGCAGTGAAGTTTTTTAGAGAGCCCAACAGCTAATGCAAATACTTGTCAAATCCCAGTAATGGATCAGTCAAGTGGAGACAGTTTTGCCTATCTGTGAGAAGCCACCTTTCAAAACAAGATATATATCATATCACAGAAAATAAGAGGGTAGTAGAGGGTATTATCAGGAAAATGTGATAGCCCAAAGATGTCAGAGATTACATACCAGCTCTCTACATATAATGGTTTAATTAAAGTTATTATTCTGCTCACCTGTGTAAAATTAACAAGGCTGGAACTTAAGTGTCTCCTGTGCCCTCCCATGTCTGGGACATCAATGAGGGGTTCTTTTCCTGCACATAAGGCCCTGTGAATAAAGAAATGGTTATTGGGAAATAGTAGTGTCTGTAGGATGATGGCATTTCAACACTTACAGTCACCCTGAAGCTCTGTGACAAGCAGGTACAACAGAAGCTGAGGGACAGCTTTGTGGGAGCACTTGATAGAAGACACAAATTCAAGTCCACAGGCACTTCAGCCACATCACTGCCACAGCTCTGTCCCTGGATGATCCTTCCTGCTTTCCCCAGAAATTCCCCAGAGAAACTTTAGCAGAGAGGCAGATTTGTCAAAATGATTCAAGGAAATGACTGCAAGAGCTGTGAACTTTTTCTAGCTTCATCACATTGAAGCCAGTGGGATTGATTCTCCTCCCACAGCTGCTGTGGGTACCACATACTTTTTGCAGGCAAAACATAACCCCAGACCTGCTGACCTTCTTTGTCATGCAGAACAGGGCTGTAATTTAAACATTTATGCAGAAGTTATTTGTACTGAGAACAAATTAGTGTATATAAAATCGAGCATAAAATTGTACAATTGATCAAAAATGAGGTTTAACTTCTAAGTAATTCCTGATTTGAAATCCTACCCTGAAGCACCTGAAAATATTAAAGAGGATATTTTTTTTCAGAACTTCTTTAAATTTATACTCCTCCTTACCAAAGGCATGTCTGCATGTAATGCTTCTTGTTAGTCTCACAAAGGGAGGTCACCATCATTGCTCTGCCACCATTTGGATAAGGAAAGCGACTTGGACCTAAGGACAGGGACTGACTGAGCTGGCAAACCAGGGGTGGAGCTGGATGGAGAAGTCCTGTTGGAGCCCAAGCCTGATTCAGTAGGCACCTTCTCATCTCACTCTTCTCCTGGTGCCATACTGTCTCCCTAGGCAACTATAGATTGGAGGGGAGACAAAAATTCTTGTACACAGACTGCAAAGCAATGACTTGAGCTTGGATGTAGGAAAATGTCAGGGAAATACAGTAACTAGCAGTTGAAGCAGAGGCGTTGAAGTCAGGTGTTCAGGTTCTATTTCTGGCTTGGACCAACCATTTCACTTCTGACTTTGGCTTCCTCCCTGCAAGATGAGAAATGAGGATGCCTACAGCTGCCTCCTGGGACTGGATCATCTTGCTAAAGCCAGGACCGTCAAATCTCATATTCTGGGTGATGCTCAGTTGACCTCAGCTCCATTCTTCTCTGCTTTGGTGCCTGCACCTCCTTCACTTCTATCTCTGCTTTTTTGGGCTCCTGCCGGCAAATCAGAGCAGCGTCACAGCCACAAATCTGGGGATTGCTGCTGGGTGGGAGCCTCCTCTCTTTCTGCATACCCTGGGGCCTCCCACCACAGCATCTGATGTGCAAAATATCCTGGGCTGCCCCTTGGGTGATGTGGGTGTCTGCAGAGGTAATGAAGTACACTGAATGGAGTTATGGCCCTTGTGCAAAGCACTTCCACTCCTGTCTAAATTAGGGATGCAGTTTGAGGGCACAGGCACCAGACAGGTGCTGGAACATGTACAGAGAAAGGCAGCAGAGCTGCAAAGGGTCTGGCACACAATTCTGATGAGGAGCAGCTGAGGGAGCTAGGGATGCTCCTTTCCCTGGAGAAAAGGAGGCTTAGGGGGGACCCTCTCACCCCCCACAACTCTCTGATAGGAGGGTGCAGCCAGGTGGGGTCAGGCTCTGCTCCCAGGGAACAAGGGACAGGACAAGAGAAAACAGCCCCTAGGAGCACCGGGGGAGGTTTGGATTGGACATTGTGGAAAATTTCCTGATCAAAAGGGTTGTCCAGCCCTGGCACAGGCTGCCCAGGGCAGTGGTGGAGCCACAATCCCTGGAGGGATTTAGCACATGTGCAGAATTAGCACCTGGGGACATGGAGCAGTGGTGGCCTTGTCAGTGCTGGGGACTCCAGGAGCTTAAAGCTTTTCCATCCTAAATGATTGTATAGCCCTGCTCCCTTGTATCTCCGTGCAATATCAGCCCGGGCACGGCTCTGGGAGGGAGCAGCAGGAAGAGGTGAAGGCCAGGTGATGATCACCACCCCAGCACGGCCATCCTTGCTTTGAATCAACGAGTTTCCAAGCTGCAGATGTGTTCTCTTTGCTGCGTTCCCCGTTAAATCCCGGCTAATTAGAGGGCTTCTCCTTTTTTTTTTTTAATAGGAAGCATCTCTTGCCCTTCCCTTTTTGTATCAATCAAAATCGCTACCACCTAAATTCAGGTGTGCCTGGAGAGCTCCTCCTTCCCAGAGCCCCATCCCAGTGCCGCGGGGAGGGAGGCGGCGGCTCCAGCGAGCAAAAGGCGATTTTACGATTATTTCAGATTTTAGAGCAGGAGCCCTCGGAGCTGCGGGCAGCCAGGAGGAGCCTCGGCGCTGCCTTTCCACCCTCCCACCCCATTCCGGGAGGCGCCAGGGCCCGGCAACCAGGAGGATTTCGGCGCGGGGCGGCCCCGGACCGGCCCCTTTGTTCGTGTGGGCCCGGCAGCAGCGGCGGTGCCGGCCCCGCATCCTCCTCCGCCCCCGCTGCCCGAGCCGCCGCCCAGCTCCCTCCTCCTCCTCCTCCTCCTCCTCCTCCCGGCTCCGGGCTCGGCCGCGCAGGGAGTGGCAGGGCGGCTGCCGGCCGGGCTCGCATCCTGCGGCGGCTCCGAGCCCCCTGCCCCGCAGCAGGGCGGCACAGGGTAAGGGGGACAGCGGGAGGGACGGCACAACAAAGGCATGGAGGGACGGATGGAGAGGGTGCGGGAGGAGCCCGGGCAGCGGGGATGCGCCGCTCGGTACCGATGGGCGGCATTGTCCTTGGGCTGGGGAAGGCACCGAGCATCCCCGGCAGCCCGGCTGGCTCCCCGGCCCCGCGGGAGGGGTGCGGGCCTGCCGGGGGCGCGCACCCTCAGAGCCCCGAGCCTGCCGGGGGCGCGCACCCTCAGAGCCCCGAGCCTGCCGGGGGCGCGCACCCTCAGAGCCCCGGGCGGGTGCGGGGCGCGCTCCCCGCTCCTGGGGCACGGGAACGGCGCCTTGGAGCGGCCTGGTGCCATGGAGACCGAGGTGGGAGGGGGTGTCAGCATCCATGGCCGAGCGAGTTTTGGGTTCGGAACGGGAGGGAATTTGTCTTTTGTCTCTGTGAGGCTCGGCTGCTTGCTGGGCTCAGTGTCCTCGCTTGGTTTTTCTTGTTTAACGATCCAGATATGACATTAACCACATCCTGCAGGATCTGATGTGGGTTTTTTGTCTGTTGCGAGATGTGCCTCTGAGGAAGGCCCAGGTTGAGCTGCTGACATTGGCATGAGCAGCCAGGCAGGTGAAGGAGGGCTCTGCCCCTTGTGTCTCCTGACCCCAAACAGCAAAGGGTGTTTGGGGCAGCATCCAGGGATGCAGGCAGAGGCAGGAGTTGTTATCTCCACAGTACCCAGAGAGGCTGCAGCGGCGTTTTGGAAGCGCTGGGAGACAAAGCACTGTGTCAGCAGCGAGTGTTATTTGCTGCTCTGCTGAGCATCAGTCTCACAGGCCTACAAACCTTGGCTCAGAAACTCATCCTGCTGGAATGGATGTCAACTTTTACCCGTCCATCCATTCCTGCCGGCTAGAAGTGTTTCCTTGAGGGTGACTTGCAACTCAAGAACAGGTCTGCATGTGGACAGAGATACATCTGGGGTGCCTGGCCAGGCTTGTTGGCCTCAGCCTCTGCCCAGCTGCCTGGTAAGAGCATTCCTGTCCCCATCAGTGCTCCAGGAGAGCCCCGTTAATCAGCACGGGTCTGTCATTGCTGGTGTGGTGATGCTTTTGAACATAGTGCAGCTCCTGATTTTACAGCTGGGTCTGAGATGCAGCATTTTAAGAAATTACCTGCCTGCTGTTAGAGCCTGCCAGGGATTAGGAAGGAGGGACTCTGCATCAAACAGCTGTGTTCTCATGAAAGTTGTCACTGCCTACCAGAAATCTCTGGGAGTACAGGACTTCAAAGGCTCGGCTCTGAGACGTGGCACAAGTGACAACATTAGCACCAGCCCCTGCAGCACAGCAGGGAGAAGCTGTGCTGGAGCCTGTCTGTCATCTCAGGAGCAGAGATGTGGGGCTGCCTTCAGTTAAGGGAAACTTCATGTGTTTTTCCAGAAGATGCTCTTAGAATCAGTATGGATGGGATTATCTGCTGAGGCCAAGGTTGGTATGGGCTCCTCTAGCCTTGGAGGCTGCCATAATGTACAAGCAAGGAGCAGTTCCTGGTGTGTTTCCTCTTTATCCCCACTTGTGCTTTTTGGTTTGGCAGAAGAAGTGATGGAGAATCCAGAGGGGGGGTTTTTGGTACCAAGGGATGTGGCTCTCTAAGGAGATCCAGGTTGATTCTTTGTGGTGTTGTTGGGTGATTAAAATGGGTCAAGGCGTGTGTTCTACCCCCTGATTGAGGCTGTTGGGTTTATTTATCAAAATGCTGCCTCTGTCCATGAAACTTGGGAATTTTTTTTTTTTTTGAGAGGGTGTTTTATAATTCTGGTGAGGACAGGAGACAATATAAAAAGTGAGTTCCATACCCCAGGTACCTGATGTTGGTACCACTTTGCAGAGAGTACAATGCATGGCAAGGTTTAGATGCTTTTAAAGCTCTGGGAAAGGCCAGGTATGGGTAGCTAGACCTGGATGTGACTTGTTGCCAGCCTGTGTTAGACACTGGTGTGCACTTATCTATAGAGATATCTCTAGATATTTATGGAGAGATCTATTTTTTCATGGATGCCTTTTATAAATACCTTGTGATTCTTTCCCTCTTCATCTCCCAAGGGCTCAAGAATGACCAAGGAAGTTGCTGACATGGGTTGAGAGCACTGTTTTTTCCTCTGTTGCTGACTTAAATGCCCCCAGTAATCAGTTTCTGGCTGTTATTCTTTTGTCACTGTTCTTGTGGTGTTTATGGTAGAATTTCAGGTCTTGTTGCCCAGGGAGAGCACCTTGGTGATGATAGTCCTGGTGGTGTCAGACTCCAGCGTGACTTAGCCTTTGTTTTACTGGTCAATTTTGTAAAACAACCACATTAAGTTGCTGAATAAAGATGAACTGTCCATGCTCACTCCAGAATCCCGGGTTAGAGTAAGGAATTGGGCTTGATCTTTTTTGTGTCCTACTCCATTCCTGTTTTCTCCATGTGGGTCCTCCCTGTCTCATGCCACGTGGAAGCTCTTTCTCCGTGGCTGACACTGATGGGGACACACAGAATTCTCAGTGTGCCACTGTACAAAGTCTCTTTCTGCAGCACCCCCGTGCTCTTGGAGCCTTTCCCTGCTCTGCTGAGAGCAGCCTGTGTGCTCTGAGCAGTGGTGATGCTGAACAGGACAAAGCAAATGCACTTCCCTCATAGCTGCATTTCATTTCTTGCTTTTATATGATTGTGCAGTAGCTCTTGTTGTGGAAAAATGACTTCTGTGCATGTGACTGATACTTTCTGCTATTCTTGAAAAAAAGATCCTGTAGAAACCCCTTTTAAACAAAACTTACCGCAAGCTACGATGTTTCTGCATCAGACTTTTTGGAAATCATTCCCATACACTGGTACAGTTTTTATTACCCTATTTTAAATAAGTGAAACTGTCTATAAAACAGCCATGGCTGGCTCAGATGCAACATAAGCAAAGAAAGATGTGTGAAGAAATAAAGCCAACTTTTTCTTTTTTTTTTTTTTTTTTTTTTTTTTTTGGTTGTTTTTTGTTACTTCAGAATGATGGAATTAAATATGATGCTAACTTCAGCCGGCACTGAAATTAAGTGATACTTTTATTTCAGTTATTTATTTGTATTGAGCCAATGTTTAATCACCTGCATAGTTGCAGAGGAATGTGGCACAGACTGGCAAAATTCCATGTTGCAGTTTCTGAGCCTGCCATGGAGTCCCCATCTCCTCATCCCAGTCTGCTGAAGCACAAAGGGAATCTAAACTTTGGTTTATTTTGAGAGTTTATGCTCTGAATTCTGCTGTTGATTCCCTGTGAAAGCCAAATGATTATTTTTGAAAATATTTATACTTTGTGTCTACAAAATAGACACTTCAGAAAGACTTCCCAAGTGCTTTGATGGGTTAGATATTCAGGGAGATAGTGGTGCCATCTCTGCCACTGTTTTTTCAGAAGTCTTGAGACAAATAATTTCTTTCTATCTATTTCTCCCAGGTCCAAAAAGGGTGTTGGAATTCTGACCTCCTTTGAGGTTTGTGAATGAAATGCTCTGGGGATGTTGGGTATGTGGATCTTGTAATTTTTAAATCCCTTTCTGCTCCTTATAAATCCCTTTCCTGTGCTTTCACACATGCTTCCTTTAAAAAGGTAATGCAAATTAAATTGTATTGCCTGTGCCAGAGCTCTTGGTCGAAATTAATTCTATTTTATTTTACTGAATAACTTGCATAGTGTAGTAAAGACCACGTGGATATTGGTTACACTGGGAAGATTTCACAGAAACTTCAAGAAATCATTTGATCCATCTGTCTGTTCCAGATTGGATCTGTCTTCACCTGTCATTCAAGGCAGAGGTTTGAAGATTTTTATTTTTCAAAGAATAACATAGCAATGAAGGAATTTGCACAGCCTCTCTGGGCAGTCTGGCTCAGTGTGAACTGTTTTCTGTCGTGTTTTCCCCTTTGTTTTGTTGTTGTCATTGTCACTTTGCCTATCTGCCTGTTTCTGTACAAAGGACAGAGTTGTTTCACTGACAAAAAGCAACACAACTTCTTTTGCAGCATGAACTTCTTTTGCAGCACATCCTCTGCTGGGGCAGGGAAGGTTTCCAGCCTGAGGCACCAGCTCCTGACATAGTCACTGACAAAGGATTTCTCTGGCTGATCTGTTCTTTTTCTTCCTTTGGTGTATTCCTCCCCTATTTCCCTGTTGCATCATGCTCTGACCACGTCTGTGTGCTGTAATTGGTACTGGAAACTCTTCAGCAGCCCGACAGGCACAAAAAGCAGCTGCCTGTTGAAACCAACAACATTTCCCATCCCTTGTGAACACTCACATTGATGACCTGCAAGTGCCTCCCCTGGATGCAGGGACTGTCCTGGCTGCAGAACAAACCTCCCTAGAGAAAGAGGCCTCTCCAGTTGTGTTTAATGAGCTTTGTAGCCTCATGTTTGTTGTTGTATATTGTGTCCTGTGCTGCCTCTGTGGCTCCCATCAGCATGAAGCTGGCCCTGGTGAATCAAGCCTCCTCCTTGGCTATATTTAACATTTAGCTATTTGTTTTATAACTGAAATCCTTACTATGCAAATTGGAGCAGGTCAGTCTGCAACCTTGCATAAGTGCCTTTCTTTTTTTTTTTTTCCCCCTCTGGACTTTTGTTTTTTGTTTCCCAGCTGGTAAGTTTGGCATCTTGAGCTGATCCACCAGCCATCCCTAATGGAGATTTAATGATGGACAGTATGGCACAGAAATGCAGGCTTGTGTGGAAATGCTGCTGAGACAGAGGATGCCTGTTGGAGGAAGGATGTTTTGCCTTTCACTCTTTTATCTGTCTGTTTATGTGGGCTTTTACTGGGGCCCCTGTAGTAGCTTTTTCAACTTGCTGAGTCTCATCCATAGGAAAACTTTGTTTATATGTGTACATATATTTAGGTATATTTCTAGTAAATACTGGCAATATCAATGCCTCCTGCAAGCTTAATCTTGATATCTCTGAAGCATCTGCAAGCACTATTCCTTTTTTAATTCTGAATCTCCCCAGAGCATATTGGCTAGGTGCTGGGAAGGTGTAGGAGCACTTCCAGCACACTGACATGGAAATGTCAAAGTCAAATGGTGCTTTTTGGTGATCATATGATTCAGGTTTATGGAGTGCTGTGATGCACTGTGCCTCAGGGTGTCAGCAGCTTTGATTGCCATTGTTAGGAGTGACAATTCAGTTTTTGCTCTTCCCTTTTGGCTGAAACACGACCAGTTTGAGTTAGAGATGTTGTGCCACTGCTCTGCATTGTGATGTAGGGAGGCTGCTGTTGTAAGGGCACTGTACTTGCTTGGCTAGATGAGATTATATCTGATCTCTGTACACAATCATCATTGTGGCTTTGCCTGCACTAGTGGTACAGAAGCAGCCTGTTTCTGTAAGAAGTGAGGGAACAGCCAGGGCCACGTGGTGACTCTGAAGCTCCAGCTGGAACAGGTAGTGCTGTGGTACTCCAGGAGTAGGGTGGGCTGCTCCATCTGTCCTGCCTACCTGCTTGCAGGCTGAGTGCAGGCTCTTATCTCCAGAGATATGAGCAATTAAATCTCATTTTTAGCACTGATCTGTCTATGCAGACCCTTTCTTTTTGGCTGTTGGCATCTACACATCACAGACTGCTGTGTGTGCTCCTCAGTGGCATGGCAGTGTCTGGACAGAGCTGCTGGTTGAAGCCACCAGAAATGGAGCACCCCAGCTCCTGCTGGTCCCGCTGCTGTGGGAGGAGGCTGGCACTGACAGCCTGGCCCAGATGTGGCAACATCTCCTGTTCCTGCCAGCCCAGCAGGTCCTGTGGGGTGGGCATGTCGGGTCTGCACACCTGCTGTGCAATCTGACTGCACAGGGTGGGGATTTGTCTTCTCCCTCCCTAGAAGCTGCAATCCCAACCTCCCCGTGCATTTCATCCTAGGGAGCCATCCTGTGCTGCTGGTGGGGCTCAGTGCCCAGAGGCTGAGCTGGGATCTTGCCTCTCTCCCTGTGGTGCAATCCACAGGAAACATTGGCTTTTGCGAGGCAGGGTGTGAGGAAAAAGGATCCGTGTGGCAGGAGGAGATAACATATCAAATTGGATCCTATCTGTCAGTATGATAACTTGCCAAAATTATGATTTTGGTCATTGATAGGAATGTAATTTGAATATGATAGGGGTGTAATTTGAATGAGATATGTTTTTTCTTGTACTTTAAGGTCCCTGATCTATCCATACTCCTGTTGTGTGAGAGGTGTATGACATGATTGAGGTTACAGTGGTAAATTAAGAAACTCTATGATTAACACAAAATGACTGGAAGCAAACTCTCCAGATTACTGTTCTTGTCTGCACCACTGGTTGTGGTGGGAGCTGTGTGGATATGGCAGTGTCAGTGAGGGTTAGCAGTGTTTGTAGAGAAAGCAGCAATTAATGCACACAGCCCAGAGGTCATTGCTGAAATGGAAGGCTGAGTTTGGGCTGGTGAATCAGCAGGGAGGAGGAGGAGGGTGCTGCTGGGAACAGCTGTGTCCAGCATTGCTCTGTTCCATCAGCACAGCAAGCAGGATGCTTGTGTGGGGACAGGGCATGGGGCTTGCACTTGGTGTCCCACAGGGAGAGGGGGTTTGCTGCTGCTCAGTGTCTTTGCTTTGGTGACCTCAGCTCTTTCCAGAGGTACCAGTGGTGTAACCCCCTGCTCTGCCCCCTCAGCTGGCAGACTGGCACTGTTACCATCCCTCTGTGTGCAGCCAGGGCATCAGTGACCCCTGTGGCAGGAGGAAGCAGGAGTCCTGGCTGTCAGTGCTGGATCTTAGCTATGGGTCACTAGAGGTTGGATCTTTAGAGGTCCCTTCCAACCCCACTGGTACCACCATAGTCTGTATTTACTTTTTAGCTTCCCTGCTGTTGTATCTTAACACCCAGAGTGTGAAGGGGGGTTAATTGTTCTTTAAACTTTTGTGAACAGTTGCTTTGTTTGAAGGAATGAGATTCTGTCAGCTCACAGTATTTGGCACAAAGTTTGTCCCTGGCCTGTGAGGTTGCCTGGGATGCAGCCTGCGCTTTGGGTTGCCCATGTCTAGAACAGACTGAGTTCAACTGAGGAGGCTTGGAGAAGTCAGCTGAGATGACCCAGAACTGGTGAGTCTCATACCCCAGGACTCCTCAAAGGAGAGCACTGCTTGCTCACAGTGGCACAGAGAAGGCAGAGCAAGGGCAGAGCTCTCCTGGCAGCTGGGCACAAGGGGAGGGGGTCGGAGCTGTGCAAAGGGCACAGGTGGGCAGAAGGCTGGCTTGGATAAATTGGGACTGACAACTTCTGGGGGCTTTCCTGGGCAGCAGAAGCTGAAAAAGGAATGAAATATCTCGTACAGTGGTTTCAGAACTCATGGAAAGGGGCTGCAGCAGGGCAGGGTTGTGTTTTCCCATCCTGCATCCCTGCCTGAGCTTTTGGCAGTTTGTGGAGAGGCAGGGCCAGGTTTCCCTTGATGTTTGCACTGGGGTTGTTCTGAGGAGATTCTGTAGTAGATGTTACACCTGCAGTGGCCCAGGGCAAGGTTTCTGTTTCATCCTGGGATGACCAGGTCTCCTTCACACAAAAAGGACTGCATTAACATGGTGCCTTTTCCTGGCGCACTTGAGGGTGTGTGTGGACACTGGACAGCATTAGTGGAGCACACTGAGGACTTCAGGGCAAGCCCAGTGTGTCCCAAGGCACACCAGAAACTTGTTGCATTCTAGTTTTATTAACCAAATCATCTGCAAGTTTAAAGTGGTGCAACTGCAGTGCCATCAGACAGGCTGGCCTGCAGAGCCTGCCTTGTAAAAGGGGAAAAATCAGGGCAGAAGAGACCCAGGTCCTGGTTTTGTTTCATAATCAAAGTTCAGGACAGAGGTTATGTTATAGAAATGCACAAATTAAAATATATGTATTCATCTGAACTCCAGTTAGTAACAGATAAAGTGCCAGGGTGAACTTTAGTGCTGTGCTAAATCAACAGTCAAAAGCTAGGAAATTCCAAAAGTTCAGATCCTTCTGCAGCTCTGCACAGCACAGCATGGCTGGGTTGTTGTATAGCTCATATTTAATTAAAGAAATTGTTTCTCCAGCAGACAAATGCCAAGCCATTATAATGGAATATATATGTCATGTATCCTTGTGTTTCTGCACTTGGCTTGCTCTCCTCATGTTTCTCTTCCAGATGCTGTTTTTGACAAATAAGACTTTCTGTGAGTAGGGAACTTGGATTTTATCAAAGCCTCATTCTCTAATGGAATAGAGTGGTGATAAATCAAGTCTGAACTGACCTGCAGGACAGCAGTTGTGAAACCTCTGTGTACATTCTGTTCCCTTCCTGCAGCTTTGGTGTCGTGCCCCTAATGAGTCTCTGCAGGGACACTGTCCCCTGACCCCAGGGATGAACTCCAGGGAGCAGAAACTCCTCCAGAACCAACACCATGTCCAGGATTTTCCCCACAAATTAGACATAGTTGTGCTCTGCAATTAGTACAGAACTGTTGCTATCTGCTGTATCAGTCCACAGGAGGCATTCTGCCAGTGTGAGGAGCACAAGCTCATCCAGCCCATAAATTGCTCCACAGGTCATGTCATGACTTCCTTCAATGTACTTTGGCTTCTTCTCTCTGCACTCTGCCTCAGGATTTGCATTGTGGTTTTTAGAGTGCAATAGGAGGGTTTTGCATATTGTTCCTTTAAAAAAATCTTGGTTTAGAAGTAAATCACAGGATGTTTGGTCTATCAGTGAGGTTAGAATTAGTTTTAAAAATACCTGAGCTTTTAAATTAAACTCCTCTAGGCTTTCTCTTGGCATTCTGTGCTATTTTTTACAAAATTTGAGTGAGCAAGAAGACTAAACACACCTTCTCTTGAGGTTAACAACACTTCACACTTGTCAGGGAAATGATGTAGTGACAATGGAGCTTTATGGCTGAAAACCTATTTGAATTCTGCAACTGCAAGAGAAAAAAACCTGATGGCTGACAGAATTCCCTGATTTTCCCTACATGAAACTGTGAGCAGTATGTTTCTTTTGTGAAAAACACCAATCACTTGTTTTTAAAATTTCAAAAGTTTAATAGTAATAAAATGGTTATTAAAATAGTAATATAATTAGAGTAATAAAAATTTAGACAATTTGGATTAGGACAATAAGAGACAATAAAAACAGAGTTAGGGACTGTCCAGGTACCTCTTTCTGGGCAAAATAAGCCCAGAAAAGGCCCCACGTTAACAGAGGATTAACCCTTAAAAGCAACAGCCTGTTGCATATTCATGCAGCTCCCACATGATGCATAAATTCCATTCAAACACAGGATTCTCTCTGGCCAGTGTCAGCTTCTTCCTCTGAATCCTGACTGTGTCGAGGGCTGAGTGAGGCAGGAAGAGGTTCATTTCTTCTGATAATGGAGCAATAAATTCTTTTTCTCTGAAAGATTGAGGTGTCCTGTGGCTGCTACCTCGGTGGGAATACCTCGTTCGTCTCCTTAAAAAAGTATCTCACATTGCATAGTTTCTATTTTAACATTGTTATAACCTAAAACTACGTTTAACACACTACTTAAGAAAATTAATACAGCATAACTTTCTAACATAACACATGGAATATTCATTTTAATATTTGCCAAAAGCCAATCATAAAATATGCATTTTTCACACCTTTCATTCTTGCAGTGCTTTGTCTCCATTCCCTCTATGGGAGAAGGAAAGGTTTTCTTGGGAGAGGAGTCTGACCTTAATTAAAAATGAGTGTCTCATTTCCTCTATACTTGAGTTAAGTGCAAGGATTTACTCCTAATCTGCCACGTGCTTCAGAAATGGGTTTCTGCTGGCTTGTCACGAGTAACTAATCAGAGAAGTGAGAAGGGAATGGTAGAATTACCTTGGATGGGATGGAGCATCTTAAGGAATTAAAAGATAAAATGGCCTTTTCTTCTCAGCATAATCTCTGTCTCCATCAGCAAAGCTGCAGTTTGGCGTTATCATATCCTGTCTCTGATGGGATTCATTTCCTGGCCCTTTCACACAAGTCTGGCCCTTGGATTTGGATTTCAAGGCAAAATTCTGTTCTTGAAATCCCTAACCCACCTTTGCAGCATGGTCAGTGTTGCGAGGTTGGGAGCTTGGGGCACCAAATCTTTATTTGCTCCTGTCCCTGCCATGGGACATTGGCAGTAAAATATCCAGGAGTAAGAACTTCAGGAGATGGGGCTTTGCTGCCTGAAAATCTCTTTTTCCTGGGAGTGGGGAAGGTGCAGAAAGGCTTGGAAATATGGAGTGGATGCAACCAAATGCTCAGAAACAAGAAATAAAAGAACTTCAAAAAAGAAATCAGTATCTTTAGGCCAGTAAAGGTTTTATATAAGGCCTAATAAAAGAGCACCAGATTTGGCTCTGAAAGCTTTTTGCCTTTATTCTGTGTGCTTATACTCCAGTGATCAGGGGATCACATTCTTCTCGAGCATTTTATTTTCAGGGAGATGCTGAGCTTCACCTGCTGTTTTGAACATTCACAGTGCCTGATGCTGAAGGTTTCTGCCTTCAGTGGTGGTGTTTGATTCAGAGGGGCAGCAGGGGTGGCTCCAGGGCTGTTCTAAGGTGAGTTTGCTCTCACCCAGAGTCCCACAGTCTCTGACAGAAGTCAGGGGATGAAACCCAATGATTGTGAAGAGAATGACAGAGATCAGTGGATGAAACCCTGAAATCTCTTGGAGGCTAATGCAAGAGCCTTTGTGTAGACTGAGCCATGATAACCCTGAAAAGGGCTGAAATTCCACTTGCAAACGTGCTGCATCCCAAACCCTGGTGCTCCTCATCTGTAGCATGCACATGAGGAAAGATGGAATAGTGTTTAAATAATGGCACAAGCAATTGATTCTCAAAAAGTTGTCTTAGATACTTTCTTGTGCTAACCTTTCCCTATCCAAATAGTTCTCTTTGAAGTTACTGATTATTTGCAAAAGTCAAAATTCTTTTTTAAAAAGTGTTGTTCTGTTTCTCTGCATTGTTGTTATCATTAACCTTTCAGACAACATGATAATGTTGATTTCCCTCAGTCTGATAATTAAATGCTGTTCTTTACCTTTTTTTCCTATGGGGCTCATCCCTAAAAAGGTCTGTGCATCTCTGACTGAAAAATTCAAATTTAATTTCTTACATGTGAATTTTCAAATTCAGAAAATTAGAAACCTAAATCTAGACCAGACTGTGAAGCAGTATTCAGATACAGCTGGCTGGAATTCCACATGGTTCTGCTCTTACAGTGAAATCCCCAGGGCTTGCCCAGGGTGTCATGCTGGGTAAACACTTCTTCCACCCAGATCCAGCCAGAAGGAAGCACCAGGCACAGGATGGGATACAGGCCAACTCAGTCTGGTGTCTGGAAACATGTTCCTGTGTCTTGCAGTTGTTGTGAGTGGAGGTGAGGAGATCCTTATTTTGTGTATACCCATGAGGACTTTCCTCTGGGGAGTGTGCTGGGTCTGGGTGTCTGCTTTGTAACTCATTGCTGTCCTGAATAGATGTTACTCCATCTGCCAAGCAAGCACTGGTGTGCCTTCCTCAGGGTAACAGGGATGGATGAAGCACAGAAACTGTCTGTGGATAAGCTGTGTGGCCAAAGACTTTTTCTTCCAGTCCTTGGTTTGTGTTATTATGAAATTATATCAATTATATATTATCTATTATGTCAATTAATAAATCGGTATAATAAATAATATAATTATTTATTATATCAATTATGAAATAATTGACTCTGAGCACCTCCAGTTGTTTGTTTTTAATGTGTGCTGGCCAGGTATATCCAGATACATTGCTCCTGGTGAAAGGTTTTTCTTGGCTGTAAATCTGTACTCAATTGAGAACAGTTCCTGTCTCAGTTTTGGAGACAAATTTCAGGAGATTGTGCTCTGGAATGAGTGTTTCCTCCAAAGAGAAAAGGGCTTCAGCAACACCCTTCTGCCACTGAGAGAAATTGATAGTAGTGGGAAAAAAAACCCCAAAAACTGTTTATTAATGAAAAAAAAAATGGGGGGGTAAAGGATTGAATAAATGCTAGATATGAGCTCCCAGGAACTTACCCACCCACAGCAGAACAAAAAAAGCCAAAAATGCTCAGGGAAGAAAAGGACAGGGCTGGCCACATGGCCTGGATCATGGTGACAGTCCCTTTGTCTGTGGGAGGGACGATGAGCTCAGCCCGGAGCAGAGCAGATGGGAAAGCTGCTGAATTTCCTCTCAGCAGCCGAAGTTGGTGGGTTCAGTGCCCTGTTGGTGGGTTCAGTGCCCTGTTGGTGGGTTTAAAGCCCTGTTGGTCTGTTTAAAGCCCTGTTGATGGGTTCAGTGCCCTCTTGGTGGGTTTCATGCCCTTTGTTGAGGTGGTTCAGCTCCTCCGAGCTCTCCCATTCGGGGCAGCCCCACTGCTCCCCAGCCGGGCCGAAAAGATAAACAAGCCAAGGCAGAAAGAGATCAAGGGAACAAAAATCCAAAAAGGAGGATTCCTGCTACAGCCTGCAGGCTCAGGGGAAGAGAAGAGTAGATAACTCTTGCTTCAAGCTAGCAAAAAACCCAATCCAACAAGAGGAACGAGGCAGCATCCCCGGAGCATACTGGAGTGAGATTGACCGGAGCGGTCCCAGGCTGTGAGACCAGCTCCTCTTAAAGATAACACCAAAATTCTGAGCATAAAGCAGATGAGTAAATAAAATATCATCATAAAATCACCCCAAGACAGTTCCCCTTTTTAATCTGAGCCAATGTGACTCACATTCCCCGGCCCATGGCATTCGGAGCGCTCTGGAGAGAGCGACTGAACGGAGCAATCCAGGCTGCAACCTGCCCTGGATCCTCTTAAAGATACCCCTGATATTCAGGCCATAAAGCAAGTCAATACATAAAATATCATGATAGAATTACCCCCAGACAGTTCCCCTTTTTTAATCTGAGCCTACAAAGCTCACATCCCTGGAGCACACTGTTGAGTGAGGCTGAACAGAGCGATCCCAGGCTGCGACCCTGCCCTGGCTCCTCTTAAAGACACTCCTGACATTCTGGGGATAAAGCAAATGAGTAAATAAAATATCATCATAAAATCACCCCAAGAGAATTCCCCTTTCTGAATCTGAGCCGATGTGACTGACATTCAGCTGTCCCCTTTTCTGGTGGAAAGATGGGGAAGGGAATATTTTGGTCATTTGATGCTGGGTTTTGTGTTGTGCATTCCTGGGATGCTTTTCTTGGTTGTGGGAACAGACAGAACCATTCATCCCAGTATGGAAAGACTGCAGGAAGAATCTAGCAGAGATCTAGAAAATGCTTGTTGTCTGTCATATCTTGTAAAGGAAATAAAAAAAATAAAAACAAAATAAGCAGAGCTGGTGGCACTGGAGTATCCAGAGGAGCAGATGGGATTTTCTTTACAGTGTATCAGGAGAAAGTCACATTTCCATGAGGTTTTGCAAGTAGGCAAAGTGTACAGCTTGTGCAGGTAATATGGGCAGTGAGAATGATAAATAACACAGAGAATAGGAGCAGATGGGGTTTTCTTTACAGTGTATCTGGAGAAAGTCACATTTCCATGAGGTTTTGCAGGAAGGCAAAGCATACAGCTTGTACAGTTAATATGGATTGGAATACAGGAATGACAAATCACATAGAGAATAGAAATTTTCTGTTCCCCTGAAGTTTCTGGATAGAGCTTAAAGACTATTCTGGCTGACTTCAGTACCAGGGAAGAGGGATGGCTCATGTGTTTCTTACACCACATTATCTGCCTGTGTTCAGCCTCTGCTGCTGGAAGCAGATTTTTTGGAAGAGCTGGAAACAGGTTTTTCAGGAGGGCTCTGCTAATAGAGCCTGTTGGGAAGCTGAGGGTTCTGTATGGGAGCTCAGAGGATGTTGTTATCTCTAATGGAGCAGGGCAGTGCCCTGTGGAGATGCTGGCCTGTGTCCCAGGCCAAGGAGATTTCTGCAGCATAAAAGCTGCATCACTTGGCCAGGAGCTAATGTGGGACTAGGATGGCTCAGGCAGCAGTGCTCTGGGTGTGAAGATGACCTACTGGTGTCATTTGGAAGAACTCAGTGTTCAGAGCTTCCCAAAAATCTGCTCATGTATATTTGTGTTGAAGTGGGGGAGAAGCTGGTGACAGAGAAGGAGTATCTGTCCTTAGCAGCACGCCCAGACTTCTTTAAAGCATCCCAGACATTTATTTTTATCTGTGTAGCACTGACAAACTGCATTTATAGTAAAATTTACTCCACTTCATCCTTATTTCCCTGTGTGGTAATGAATGTGCAGGGTGTGCTGAGGCAGCTGTCCCTGGCTGTGGCCAGCCTGCAGCTTGTGACAGTGACACTTCAGCTGGAGGGGTTTGCCCATCAGACCCTCCCCATGAGCTGACATGCAGTGGGCACAGCCAGGCAGGGCATCTGCTCTGGCTCCCAGTGGCACTGGAGAAGGTTTTGAATCTGTGACCCCAGAGAGCGTGGCCATGAACTGTGTGAAAAAATGCCTATTTTATTATTGGCTTTTGGCAAATATTAAAATGAATATTAGATGTGTTATGTTAGAAAGTGATGCTGTGTTAATTTTCTTAAGTAGTGTGTTAAATATAGTTTTAGGTTATAACAGAATGTTAAAATAGAAACTATGCTATGTAAGATACTTTTTTTAAAAAGAGAGGACTTGCAGTGAGATAGCAGCCACAGGACACCTAAATCTTTCAGAGAAAAAGAATTTATTGCTCCATTATCAGAAGAAATGAACTTCTTCCCACCTCACTCAGCCCTGAAGAGCCGTCAGGATTCAGAGGAAGAAGCTGACACTGCCCAGACAGAATCCTGTGTTTGAATGGAATTTATGCATCATGTATGAGCTGTATGAATATGCAACAGGCTGTTGCTTTTAAGGGTTAATCCTCTGTTAACCTGGATCCTTTTTTTGGGCTTATTTTGCCCAGAAAGAGGTACCTGGACTGTCCCTAACTCTTTGTTTTTATTGTCTCGTATTGTCCTAATCCAAATTGTCCAAATTATTATTACTCTAATTATATTACTATTTTTATAACCATTTAATTGCTATTAAACTTTTAAAATTTTAAAACCAAGTGACTGGTTTTAAAATTTTAAAACCAAGTGACTAGTTTTTCACAAACTGGCTGTATTTCAGGATAAAAGCATCTGTCTGTTCCAAGGGGAGCATGATTAGCAGCCTGTGGAGTTCATTTGGTTCTAACATCAGTGTGTTGAAAGCAAATGTGTTTGTGTAAAGATTCCTGGCAGAAATATTTATGTGGTGGGAATACACTTCCTGTTGTTTCTCTCCCCAGTGTAAAAATATCCAGTTGTCCTGAGAAAAAGCAGAAAATCACAATATCCTGTGATGGGAGTGGACAAGCTGATCTTTAGGGATAATGAGATGTGGAGAGAGGATGAACTGAAGTTCCTGTTTCCTCAAAGATGAGCAGCAAAATAGAGGAACACACTAAATATAGAGGAACACACTAAATTCACTCTTCCCTAAAGTTTACATGGTTCTGGCTGCAAAGTTAAGGATCCAGAGATACTCTTTAAGAGAAGATTGAAAAACTGTAAAATCCTTTTATTTTTCTGGCACCTTTTCATACTTAAATTCTTCTGTACTGCTGTTTTTTCCTTCCCTGTGTCTTTTTATCTTCTTATCCACATTCGTGGTTAATTCAGCCAGCTGTGTGGAAGCCGCAGCAGCCCCAGGTTGCTTAATCCTGAGTACACCATCCAAGCTTGTAAGCAAAATGTAGGACCAAAAAATGAGTAAATTCAGGAGTAAGGTCATGTTGTGGAGAGGGCAAACTTTCAGGCTGGAGGTGATGGATGGAGATCTGTAGGTCGAGCACATCACCTGCCAGCAGAAGAGTTAGAAATCAAGTTTGTCTGTAAAATTAAAGCCAGCCCTGGGCAAAATGTGCAGCATGAGATGGAGTGGGTGGGAGATGCCACATCTGATGGCTTGGACAGATGACAGGAACCTGGCTGATCAATGTTTCTCACCTACAGATTCAGTTCCTTGTCTCCCTGTTTTATGCTAAACAGAGCTGGAAGCTGCAGCCTCCTGTCCAGCTCTGGCAGCTGTTCCCACCAGCTCTGCTGCAGAAAGGCTGGGTTTTCTCTTCCTTAAGAAGAGTTTCTTGCTCTTGTTATTCCTGCTGTGGGTGATGGGATTGGAGCATCCAGCCCTGAATATCTGCAGGTGTCTGGATCCAGCCCAGCTTTTGGACACCTTGGTGGGCACATGGGGAAAAGGCCTTGATCCCTCAGTTTTTTGCTCAGGCTCCCCACCCAGGATGTCTCTGCTGGTCCCTCCTTTCTCTGTCTCTTTAAGCTGATGTAGGATGACTGACTCTTACTGCTCTTTGGTGTTTTAGGTATTTGTGAGCCCTCAGGAATACAGCTTTGGAATTCTCCTTGTGGTTTTCCCTCCTCTGTGCCTGCCTGCAGCTTTTCCTGGAGCCCTGCCAGCCCTCTGCTCGCTCTGACCCAGCCTCTGTTCAAATCCTTACTCATGCCTCAATCATTTCCCATCCCATTATTGCAATTCCTCCTTGCAGCATCTGTAAATCTTTGATTCTCAGGGGTGCTGCCTCTTTCCTTTACCCAGGAAAGAGTGTCCCCAGTTTCTGGCTGCTCCTGGGATTGCTCTCCTTGCTGTTAGGTTGGCATTGTCCCTGGTTTACCCTGCTGCCACCTTTTTTCCTCCACATTCTAGCCTGCTGACTCCCAGCCTCAAGATTCCTTTTGGCTGATAGGCTCAATTTTTTTGTTATTTTTCTTTATCCATCAGGAATGTTACTGCCTTTTTTTTCTTTTAACAACTTAGTCATTTCCTTTATTTTTCCTTTCTTGTCAAAAAATGTGCTTGCTGATGCAACATCCTTGCAAGGAATTTGGAGGTTTTATTCCATTTGCCTTCAGGGAAGGGAATGACATAAGGAACAATTGTGACTTCACTAATGAATAGTTGGTAGAGTTATGCTTAAATTTCAGGAAATTTGGGTTTTGGTTTGTTTTTTTTCCCAAATTTTCTTGTAAATCCACAGGGTCAAATGCCTTTTTACTGTGATAAGATTTTGGATTTGTCTTTAAGGAAAGGAGCTGAAAAGCCCATCTCAGACACTGGCTTCATCCTTCCTTCCCTGCCAGTTTGGAGAGGCTGTCCTGAACATTTAGCAGTCAGGAAAGTCTTGTACCTCTTAGACAGTGTTTTTAGTCAAGGGGGATAATATTGGTCAAAATTTGCTTTAGCATGCATGAGACCCAGGGCTGTGCATGAAGGATGGTGCCTTTTGTCAGGGTTCTGACAGCACAACAGAGGCTTGGCAGGTGCTGAGCTGAGGCTTTAGGATTTAAAACCAGTCAAAACCATTTCAGTTACTCAAATCCCAAACTGTTTTAAATTCTTGTTTAATGGCTCCGGGAAGTTTCACCTTTGGCCCAGGACTTTGAGATTGATTTAAAAAAAAGTAACATGAAGGTGGGAGATGAGGGAAATGATCACCCTTGTTTTATAGGAGAAGAAATGAAAGGTTCTGACTCCCCTAGGGCTATGAGGACAGAGCTGGGCACTGCTTTTTGAGAGCCTGGTCCATGCTCTCCTGCTCATTCTCCATCTGATTTCTCTGTGCTCTTCTCCCCCAGGTGTGTGACCATGGAAGAAGAGGTGCACCATCAAGAATCCTGAGCAGTGACACCAGAACAGCTCTGGAGACACTGGCAGCAGGAGCCTGAGCTACAGGAGAGAGGAATCATGCTGAAACCAAGTGGACTTAAAATCCCAGGCAGGGCTGGGAAGCACTCCAGCCCCGTGGGACGGGCATCAGGGACCAGCACAGCTGCTGCCACTACTGGCTCTAAAGAAGGTGAGGGCTCCATGCAGGGCATCAGCTGCTCCAGGGACTGCCTTGGCTGGAGGCAGTGGGCTGGTGGAGCCAGAGTTCTGTGGGATGTGAAATTCCCCACCTGTATGTGGGTTGATCAAAACAAGTGTACCAGGGTGAATGAATGGGCTCCCTCTCCCAGGTAATGCACAGAATTGGCAAGTTGTGGAGTGGGTGGCATTGGGGAAGATGAAACAGGAAAGCCTTATAAATATGATTGCCTGGCAAAAGATTTTGAGAAAATGGAAACTATAAGGGACATGGAAATGAAAGCAAGCTTTGAGATAACTCAGTTACTGAACAACTGGAAAACAATGGTGTGGCCAGCTGAAGGTAATCCCCTTTTGATGAAGCCAGCTTGTCACACATGCTGTATCAGAGTTATTTCTCCTGAAAACACATTAAGAGTCAGCTCTGCTCATGGAATGTCCTGAGTGGAGAGTTGTTGTGTCTCCTTACCTGAGCTGGTGCTTTTCCAGAGCCTTTAGGAATAAGAGCTTTTGTCTGGGTTAGGTACATTGGGCTTGCTGTGGTTGTGGGCTTTTTTTAAAAGAACAGAAATTGCCATTTCCTCTGAAAGTCAGTGGGGAACTGGCAGCTGACATGGACTTCTGGAAGAAATTAGCCTTGAGTAATGTCCATGCTGGCTATTCCCCTCCCTCCTCTCCTGTAAAGCTGAAACAATGGAAAAAATAAGTTCTGCTGCTTTGCAGTAACTATTTTCCTTAACCAGACAATTCATCTCTGAAAATTCATCTCTAGCTGCTTTAGGAGAGCATTTCCCACAAATGTGCTGGCTTATTTCCCATGTTTCAAGTGAAGAAAGTCACTGCTCTTAACTCCACATTCAGGAGAGGTTTCTGTGCTAAAGGTGTGGGTCATGGGTAAAGAGCTCAGTATAATATTTGGATTTCTTGTTACAAAGCTCATATGTCTCAGTTCCTTTCCCACCCTCCTCCTGGAAAAGCCTGGAAAAAGATGGAAAGAGAATGGAAGCTGTGATGAATGGGCCCACAGAGCCCTCCCAGCTGGTGGAACAGGTGAAAGCTGCTGGGAAGAGAAGCATTCACATTTCAGAGTGGGTTTTGTCTGCTCAGAGCAGTGTTAGAATGACGTGGTTGGAGGAGAAATTTGCCTTTCATACTTCATTTGGCTGTCAGCTGGCTCTAGTGTTTGTTTATGGTTCTTAAATCTCTTGTTCAGTTAAAAAAAATCTAGCAAAAGACAGAGGACAACTGAAATACTTGTATTTGCAGATGGGGCTGGGCAACACTGAGACTTCAGTGCTGGAGGCAAAAAAAGTCCAAACTTATTAAGTTTTCTGTGAGACTTCTGTGCATCCAGTCAGAACCCAGCAGAGACCTTGGGTTTTACAGATGGATCCTGTCTTTCTGAATGGGCAAGTGCAAATATCTGTCACATGAATTTCATATTTAGGCATGGCTAACAATATCAAAACTGTTTTTCAGCAGTTACCTAGTTTTATTGCCAAAAACTATGCTTTGAGAGCTAAACTGTACAGCATATTGCTGGGAGCCTGGCAATGCCTTCTTGTTTTCATGTAAGTGTACATGCATTATTTTTCATGAAGAATAAATGCACAAGGCTAATCATGTTGGCATAGTGTCTGCTTCTGCAAACACTGTGTGTTGCTTTTGTCCACTGAAAAGAAGAGTGAAGCAGACTGGAACGTTCCCAGGGCCATTAAGGAGAATGGGATGACGGGCTCCATAGGGTAATTAAAGTAAAATATGCTGTAATGAGGGTTTGATAAGGCTGAGCTGGATATTGGGTCCTGGTTGGTTGCATTTGGGGTTTGGGTGCTGATGGGCTGAGGCTGGTCCTTGCTGGGGACAGTCACTGCTGTTCCCCAGGGCTGAGTTTGCTTGAGGGGGTTAACTGTTCTTTTAAAATTTCTTTTCTAGAAATGTGATTATGTTCTGAGGGCTGCTTCTAGTTTGACACTCAGCAATTCTGTGGCCAAGTATCTTTTGATCTGTACCTGCCTCAATTCTGCTGGAGGATCCTCAATTTCACCACCACTTTGGCTCTCTTGTGCATTTACTGCCTTGCTCTTGCCTTTCCCAGTGGAAAACCTTAATTCCTTTTTATTTATCTGCCACAGTGTTAGCAGCAACATCTTGGTAAATTAACTTGGAAATCAGTTGTTCGCCCCTCGAGTTTCTCAGGATGTTTTTAAGTTAAGTTGGCTGGATGCATAGCAGTAAGAAGCAATTTCTGTTGCTTCTAGAATTTTCTGTGGTAAAAAACAGAGGGAGGGATGGTGTCCTTACTGGGAAATTTATGCCTCAGTATTAAGAGAGAACTCGGGGAGGTTGTTCTCAGGTAACTATTGGTGGTTTGGTGGCATCTTAACACAGGCTTTTTTAATAAAGCTGCAAGAAACTGCTGAGGCTCTCTGATTTTGTACCAATCTATTTATTCTAATTCCCAAATAAATATTAAAAACACTAAACCACTGTTTTGCCTGTGACAAAAGAAATAGGATTGTAATGTCCAGAGCAGCTGATTGACTGGCACAAACATAGGGACCTAATTCTTGTCTGTTCCAAGGCTTTGTGCCTCTTGATTAATATTAACTTGGGATGTTGTGTGCTGGTGAATTGAGAGAGGAGACCCCACATCATGGGGCCAGAGGCTGCTATTATTTCTAGCAAACATTTGGTTTTGCTGTTTTGCATCAGGCCTCGTGGAGTGATTGGTATTGTCAGCTCCCATCTGAGTGCTGTCCTCAATTAAATCCACACAGCAAGCCTGGATTAGTGATCCTGCTGGAAATGTGTCACTGGTGAAGTTTGAAGAGCTCTCTGCACAACTCCCTGGAAGGTGTTTGTGGTCAGGTGAGGGTTGGGCTCTTTCTCCAGACAACAACTGTCAGAACCAGAGGTCACAGTCTTAAAAGTCAAAGTCTTAAGCCAGGGGAAATATAGGTTGGATATTAGGAAGAAGTTTTTCACAGAAAGAGTGATAAAATATTGGAATGGTCTGCCTGGGGAGGTGGTGGAGTCACCATCCCTGGGTGTGTTAACAAAGCCTGGATGTGGCACTGGGTGCCAGGGTTTAGCCAAGGTGTTAGTGCATGGGTTGGACTTGATCTTGAAGGTCTCTTCCAACCTGGTCATTCTGTGATTCTGTGATTTATGTTAATGGCTCTGTATACACAGAGTCCTCAGTTCCTTGGGGAATTAGGAGGTTGAGGTGCCAGGGAGGTGTTTGAGGATCAAATGCCTCTGTGACAGTGTCAGCAGATCAGCACTCCATCAGCAGCCAGACTGCAGGATCTGGGTCTGCACAAGCAGTCACCTGGTGAAGAAGTTAACAGGTGTCTGAAAGAAAACATTGTTTTCAGGCACTGAACAGGAAAAACTGCAACTGAGAGCTGCATTTGGCTGATCCAGGGCTGAGGTGCAGCTGAGGAGTGGGAACTGCAGCAGGCATGGGAGCAGCTCTGCTGAGGGATCATTGGAGCCTGAGTGTGTCCCCTCATCACTGCTGGGGTTTGGCTGAAGTGCCCTGGGTGGGAGTTATGTCCCTCCATCCAAATCCAGTCACTCATGGACACAGATGCTGTCCTGAGACCCTGCATGTTTGTTCTCATCCTCATGGCACATCCTATGCCAAAGTTTTCTGGCTTGGTTGTGGACCAACCACTTGGCTGTTTGCATAGGGCTTGTATTCAGCTCATGTGCCTTTCCTGAGCTGCTCTGCCTGCCATCCTGCCCTCTGAAATACCTTTTGTACTGGGGTTTTTGAAGGTGGGGGTTCCTCCACCCTTTCTGGTTCCCCTCCTGAAGGGAAGTAACACCTTTGGTGGCATTCCTCTCCCAAGAAGTGCTTCAGTGCATTCCAAGCAATATAAAAAGGGCATTGAATGAATCTTATTTTTATCAGCTTTACAGGAAACATATAGAGATAACTGTGAGTCTGATTTTAATTGTCTTAATGATTAGATACTCTTAGAAGGATTTGTTGTAGTTAATCCTTGATATTCAGCTCATTCCCTGTGGGTGAGGCATGAGCACACAGCAAAGACATATGGAGGTCAGACACCCTCCTGCTCTCTCTGTCTGTAGCTCTTCACAGAACAGCAGGGAGAGAAAATCTGCTTCCCACAGATGTTCAGCTGATGGAGGTTGGAATATAATGAACTGAATCCTGTTCAGCTGGGCTGGGGTGTCTGCAGTGGTTGTGCTTATGCCCATCAGAGTGGGGATGCAGCTTTGGGGTGGGATCAGCTCCTGCATGTGCTGCCTCCAAAAATTGCACTAATCCAGCTAGAGCAGATTAATCATTAAAGCCCTGAGCCAATATTCATTGAAATTAAAGGAAAGATTCCCTTTGGCATAGATGGATTTGGGATGAGAGTCTGCAGAATTAAAGGGGCATCAGACTGTTGGTACATAAAATTTCCCATAGGTTGGAATTAACCAGCACACACTGACCCTGCATGTGAGCATCCTCCTTGCAAGCAGTCTAGTAGGTGACTTGATCTCCACAAAAGCCTTAGAGCCTTATTTAGAATACAAATATTATTCTCTATTTATTTTAAGTTCAGTAGCATATTGACTTTTTAATGAAGATGCTAGTAAGTAAATTAATATCCTGTTTCCATAAAAGAGAGAAGCTGTTTTTTATACAGGAGTGAGAACTGTAGGAAAACACTGTTTTATCGCAACACTCACTCTCAAATAATAAGAGTTGTCAAAACTGACCTGTCTGTGACTTCAGCAGCTCTATTTAAAATACAGTTGCTGGTCTCTCTGCTACAAAATGTGTTTGGCAATGCTGTTTTCCAGCACAGTAAATGTGTGTCCTGTGTGCTACATCTGTGTATGGAGCAGAGCACTTCACTCCATGCATGTGTCTGCAGAATTCTTTGTGAGAAAGGAAATGTTTGTGAATGGGGACTTTTAAATGGTCTCAGAGGAAGGCAGTGATGAACTTAGCCATGAGTGCCTCTTAAAAACTGAACCTGCACCAAGGTTCAGGAGTTAATTTGCGTGAGGTAGTGCAGTTGTAGGGCAGCAGGAGTTAACTCTGCTGCAGGACTGCTCCCAGCCTGCCTGAGGAAGTCCTGCCAAGCAGGAGCTGTAAGTCACTCTCACTTTCTGTAATTATAAGCTCCTATGCACACATGAAACCTCTCTGTTCAAGACTCTGAATGCCTCAGCACCTCCTGTAAAGCTTGAAGGCTGTGACAAATTATTACAAGTATTACCCATGTTTTACACCCAAGACAACTTAAAGAAGTAGGTCTTGCCTGTGTCATCTTGTAAGTCAGAGGTGAAAGTGGAAGTTATCTTGGCCAGCAGATTTTTCTGGCCTTTTGTCCTCCCAGTCCTGGCATATGAACAGCAGCTTCCCTCTCTGATGCCACTTCCCCTCCTCCTTTCCACTGACTGAAGTGTTGTGTCTGTAAACATCATTGCCTTTGGGATTTGGCTGAGGGTGTGCAGTCACTGAGCTATAGAGTAACTTTCTGTCCTGTACATGCTTCTCTTATTTCACACTTAAATCTGCCCAGTTCTTTAGAATTCATGTCCCTGAAGACCTCAGGAGCCTTTTGTATTGCTGTATAACTTATTTTACAGAAATACTTTTTACAGAATATTTTATTTGGAGGTATTTGCTCAGAAAAAAAAAGCCAGAAATTAGAAGGGTTTGGTGGAGATTTGAACAGAAGAATTTCAGGTGAAGGTGGTATGATGTTGAGAAAATTCTGAACCCTCAAAAGGGCTTGGGAGTATCATCCTCAGGGACTGACTCTGTCCTGGCTGGGTGTTCAGAAGATAAAAGCCTAAAACTGATCATCTGATGAAGTGATAAAGAAGTGGCATGAGAGAGAGTCATAATCCACATGTGAGTCTTTCATACCAGTAAGGTGTGCTGGGAATGGGAGCAGAGTGTGTGCTCAGGGTGCCCAGTGGGGCCTGTGCTCAGTCTTCAGTGCAGCTCAACTCCTCAGCTCCCAGGCTGTATCAGTGATCTCACACTTCACATCATCAATTTCCCCACCACCACTCCTGGAGTAGTGTTTGATGTCATTTCTGGTGGTCACTGAGGCTTAGATCTGTTGAGTTTGAGAACACTTGCTGTGTTTGTGTCATAGCTCATCTATTTTAGGATCAGATCTGGGCCATGGTCATGTTTACTTTCATAAAAAAACCAAACAAAAAAGACATCCACTGCAAACAGGTGACTTGACTTTTATGCCAATGATGCCTGTTCATGTACAGCTCATTGCCTTTTGAGCTGGATACTTAGCTGTTAAAGCCAGGTATTTGGAATGAAGTAGATGACTCAGTGTTAATCTGCTCTCAAATATCCTTTTTATTAGATTAGGCAAAGCAAAGCCAGCCCAGCACACCCTGCACTCTGTGGAGCTGTGTACAATCAGCCCTTTGTGTGCTGGGCAGCCTGCTCTGTGCATGGATGTATGGCTGCAGGAATAAAGGCTGAAGGAGTGATGAATCAAAGCTGTGTTCAGCACAGTGCAGCCCCAGGACTGTGCCCAAGTTTGCTTGGCAGTGGTCATTTTTACCTCTGCTGTATTTCCTCTGGGATCCTGGGGTGCTGCAGGAATCTCCCTCTTTTGGGGGGATGACTCAAAGAGATGTTGCAATTGTACTGATGTCATGTTTCTACTGAGGAGGGGAAAAAACTACACACAGGGGAGAAAGAATGTGCTTGTCTGTGTGCTGGTGCCATCCCAGTGGCTCAAACTCTGCTGTTTCTCAGCATAGCTGGTCACACTGAAAACCAGCCTCTCAGCAGAGAGATAAGGAGCCAAAAAAGCATCCTCCTTCACTCTTATATGTCAGGTGTTAAGTTTTTCTACTCCTCCCCTCGAGAGTAGCTGCAGACAGGGCATGAGGAAATGTGGCTGCAGGCTGGCAGCTCTTGTAAAGAGCTGTGAAGATTATCCCAACTCCTGCCAGAGGGAAGCAGAGCAAAGTAAAATTAGAAAGTCAGAGAAAAGCTTGTGGCTGTACCAAAGAAATATTTCTGAGATTCAGCAGGTAGAAGTGAGACGTGGTTATCTGTCAAGAGAAGGGGAGTGAGGAAGATCTTACTGCTGTGCTGAATTGCTACATGTCCTAGCCCTTATGGTGCCAGCAGAACACTCCCTGCCTGAGTTTCCATTTGCACAAATACACCAAATAAAGGATGCTTTGAGGCTGAGCTGGGGGGGTGTGGGTCTGTGCAGTGCTCAGAGTGCAATGGGAGCACAGGTGTGAGTGGCACAGCTCCTCACCTGTCACACCAGGGAAAATCCTCCTCTGCTCTGGAGCTCATCTGACCTGGCTGGGGTAGCCAGGTCACTGAGCACTCTGAGGATGTACCAGAGGTTATAATGCTTGTTCCATGGCTGGAGTGAGTACTGTGCCCACAGGCAGTGTGTGCCAAAGCTGGAGTCAAACCAGACTCTCTCCTGGCATTTAACTTTCCTTTCCCATGGATTGTTAGAGGTACAGTCAATCTGCTCGTGCTTGGCTGCTCAGGTTATGCCCTGTGAGTGAATACCCTGAGTTAAGTTAAGCACACACAGCAACTTCTCCTGCATCTTGTCCCCAGTACAGGGAGCTGCTGGGATCCCCTTAACTGGCTCCAGTCTGATCAGAAGGTAATAACTGGCTTCCAGCCAAAGCCAGGCTTTTTTTTTTGGTGCCTTCTCCATTTGATTGGGACTGAGCTAATGCTGTCATTTCTGAATGACTAAGGCAGTGTCATTCTGTGTGCACCTGCTTGAGCAATGCCCTGCTTGGCTGCTCATCTCAGTTGGTGCTGCAGGAATGGTCCCAGGGTCTATCCAAGTGGGTTTTGTGTGGGAATGATGCCTGAGAAAAATTCCAATACATAAAAAGGCGGTGAAATTTCAAACCCCTGCTGCTCAATTAGTTCTTCTGGTGGGGGGAAAGCACTATGCTTTACTTGGCTGCTCTTTACAGTGTTTGGTGCTCAAGATAAAACTCTCCAGTTCAGAACAGTCCCAAGACTGTTGCTCTCTCTCTGTGCTAGTGCCAGTGTTCTGCCTGGGAAATCGTTTATAAATGTCTTATTAAAGACCTGTGTCTGCCTCCTTTTCTTTCTTTCTGTCATTGGATCAGCTCAGTGAGAGCAGCTGTCCTCACTTCCATCACAGCAGCCCCAAACCACACTTGTGCCTTGCAGATTCCCACAGCCAAAGAACAGCAGACAGCTGTGCACGTGTGTGTGCTGGGCTTTGTGGGCATGGGGGGTTCAGGCTGAGCTCCTCCTCGAGCTTCTCCATGCTTCTTTGAAAAGAAAAGACTCCAAGAAATCAGCTTTGTGCTAGTTTTGTGGAGAAGTGAACACAGGGTGAGACTGCAGCTCTGCAGCTGAGGGTGAGTGTGAGCTGGGCATTCCCTGGGCTGCTGGAAGGAAGCTCCCTGGGCAGGGCAGGACCCTTTCCTGTGAGTATCCCCTCCCCAGCTGCTGTTTTTGTTCTCTTCCCTGGGCTGCTTTCTAATGCTCCTTTCTGCCCCCAAGTCTTTCATTGCTTGCAGTGGTCAGTGGGAGGTAACCCAGTTTGGCTGTGGGGCTACTGGGACAAAACTTACTGAGTCTGTAGAGCTAAGGACTTGAATAGAAAACTGTATTTTCTTGTCAGAATAAGCTATGGTGAAAAAAGTGAGCAATGCTTCTATGTGGAATATTCTCTAGTTGAAGTGATTTTATTGTTTAAGGAAGAATGGAGACTGTTATTTTGTAATACACACTTTAACATACTGGTGTTTATTAAATTCTAGTTTTGCAAATGTGTCTGTATGTTATTTCTAGAGATGAGGGGTGGCACATGCTGAGGAAGAAGATATGGCTGCTCCAGGCTTTGTTAAACTTGCAAAGCTGTTAAAGTTGTGGGATTTTTGTTTTCATTATTTCTGGTCAAAACAGGGTGCTTCTCCAGAGGTGTGATATATAGACCCTGTTTTAAGGCTGAAAAATGTTAACTAGAGTATTGAAAAGTGACTGTTGAAAGAATATGGTTTTAAAAATAATAATTATGTAAAAATTAAGACTGCAATTTTGAGATTAATAGATCCAGCCATATGTTGCAAGGTAATTATCCCTCAGTGAAAGAAACCCTGTGCATTTTCTACTACTCACTGGCCTCCCTTGTACTGCCAAAACCAATCTGCTTTGCATATTTTGTTGAATACCATTGTTTATTTGAAAAAAAAAAAACCTTTAAACCCTCACACATAAATATATAGCTTTGCTGTTTGTTTCTTTTCAGAATTATAGTGGGTTTGATCTAGCATAGCTGGTAACTCCCCCAGCTCCTCCATCTCTAGCAGGCACCAGGAATGTGCCTCCTGCCAGTGGCAGAGCAGATTTTGTACCAGTCAGCATCTTGAATGAGACCTTTATAAGAAAGCCTTTGTTTGGGGTGTCTGTGTAAGGCTCACTGCCCTCCCCAGCTGCCTCTGTGGAGGCAAATATTTGTCTCAATGGGCATCCCCTTCCATTCAGTGCAAGACATCTCTGCAGTTGTCCTTACTGGGTTTTGCTGCTCATTCATAATTCTCATTCTTACTCTCTTCCTCCTCATTGCAGTTTTATTTCTGGATTTGCCTCCTCTCTTCAGAGGAGCTAAACACAGGGATGCTGAAGTTGTATCTGATATTAATATCCACACCACTGGGGTTATTCCTGGGAGCAGCAGGGCAGGAGATTTCCAGGGTGCCAGATGCAGAGCTTGCCTCTGTGCCAGATCACAGCTCCAGCTTTTCAGCTGTGAACTTGCAGAGCTTTCAGTTCTTGTTTCCAAGTCAGCCATAAATCTCTGGGGCTCCTTCCTCCCACAGTGTGCTGCCAGGCAGTTGGCTATTGTCTGCAAAGTGTTGCTTTTTCTCACAGGTACCTCTTCCCTCTCTATTTCTGCCTCATCCTGCAGTGTGAAAGGGCTGTGATAAATCCTGCAGAAAACAGCTGCTTCCTTGCTGTGCTCAATAATTTGAATTTCCATGTGGCAGTGGGCTGGCTTTCACCTGACTGCTAACAGCATCATGTTTATGTAATCCAGGTTGCTTTGAGAATCTCAAATCCCCATGTGGTAACCTAGAAATTCCATGTGGCAAGGGCTCAGTGAGAGCTGTGGAGGCAGCAGGCACCAGCCCCTCTCCCACAGGACTCTGTGCCTGTGTGGCTGCTGCTGCTGCTGCCAAGGGAAGAATCCCTGACCCCTGCACAGGAGGTGCAGCAGGTTGTGCATTCTCCTCTCTTGCTCAGTAGACAAGCTGCTGTAGGCGGTGGGGAACAGATACTCTGCACTGACCACTGGTGAGGGGAAGCTCTGATGAGCTCTGTTTCGCTCAGTGAAGTTCTGCAGGGTTGTGCTTGGAGATGAAATGGCACTGCAGAGCCAGGGAAGCTCACAGTGACTGCAGTGTAAAGGATGAGTAAAACCCACTGCACCAGGAGCTGACAGTGCTGGGGCTGTAGGGACAAGACCAGGCTGTCCTCCAGCCCACAGTGGAGGGTGGTGGGGTGCTGGATGGGATATTATCCTCCAGCCCACAGTGGAGGGTGGTTGTGGTGGTTCCAGTTGTGGTTTCTCTGGGTCTGGATTGAAGGCACTTGAGACAGTAGTTCATGTTCAGACTCAGGTGTTTATTATTCTTTATCAGTAAAACAGTCTCACTACTGTGAGTGTGGCAGCTTTTCGTTAGAAGGCACAAAATGGCCAACAATCTCTTGGTACAAGGTCTTTTAAGACTAAACTATCTAATTAGGAACCGACACCTAGATTATTTTCCCTTTTAACCCAATAACTGATCCCAAAGAGCCTCCATTGTGGACTTTTCTGCCCAATTACAGAATGCCACTCAAACCCATGGAGAAGAAGGAGGAAGAAGCATGAGGAAGAAACCCAGAACAACACCCTGTGCCCTCCATCTTGCTTCCATCCACAACATACTAAAAATCCCAAAACCTAAACTTCCTACCTAAGTGATACACCTACACTGCTCTCTATAATCTATTTCCCACCCCAGCGGATTCCAATCTATCTTGAAGTCTGGGAAACTTTCTCCATGGATGAGGGTCAAAGTCAGTGCTCCCCTGGGGGTCAGGGCACCCCAGAGCAGACAGGGAAATATTCCCAGTGCCCTGGGTTTCCACAGGTGGCAGGCTGTTGGATGGGGTATTATCATCCACCACAGATCTTTGGTGCTCTGAGCAGGGACAGTGTCTGAGTGTCATCCCCATCATCTGAGCACTGACCCAAGCAGTGAGCCAGGCTGCTCCAGTGCTCCAAGGCTCTGCACGATCCCTGTGGCAGTAAAACCAGACCTTATTCCTTTGAGCTGGCACCCCTGTGGCCAGCAGCAAGGTTTTCCAAGTGACAAAATCTTGGCTTCAAATAGGCATTACAGTCCCCTGGTACAGGACTGTCCTGAAGCCCTGCCTGGGCTGGGAGGAGCAGAGCTGGTACCAAAAAGGGTTTTTTGGACCAGTTTGGTTGCAAGGCTGCACTTTGAGATGCTCACAGACTGCACAACTTGCTGCCCCATCACAGGTCAGTGGCGTCTACAGCAGGGACAAGTGACAGGAGGGTGAAGTGTCTTCAGTCTCATGCCAGTGGCAGCTTTTGTTGCTGGGTAGTGGATGAGAAGTTTATTGATTTACCATGGAGAGGGAACACAGCTGGGATTGGGTGGGCAGCTCTGTGCTGCATGTCAGGCTGTCTGATGTGGTGATGTCTGAGAGTAAAAACCTCTGAAAATTAAAATAGAAAAGGAAAATCTCTTTTAGGGGCACTGTAAAGCTCTTCTGTGAATATAACGTTTATGCTCATTCCTCCCTCCTTCCTGACATGAGACACTACTCTGGAATCTCTCTTCTTTCTTTTGTTTGGTTGTGGTTTTAGGTTTTTTTTGTTGTTGTTTTGTTGGTTTTTGTGCATGTGATTTTGTGCTGGGTTTTTGTTGTTGTTGTTGGGCTTTTGGTTTTTTTTTTGTAGTTTTTTTCTCTCCTCTTTCTTTTAAATCTAGTGTGCCTCCATTTCATCAATTAACTGCTTGTCTCCTGATTCCCATGGCAACACAACAGGCTGTTGCATTTCTGAGTCCTTTGGCAGTTGTGGTGCCTGGCATGTGTCTTGGGAGCAGCCAGACCACAAAAGGGTTCTGCAGGGAGTAGGAAATCCATGTGCAGCACTCACTGAGCACTGCCCCTCACACTGAACTGCTCTTCCCTTCCTCTCCCTCCTCCCCTTTACAAACAATTTTCCTTTCCCCTTTGTTTCAGTTGCCTGGTGTTAAGAAATGAGCAACTGGAGTGCTGTGGGAGGTCGAAGGATGAGCAGGGAGTGAGGGGATGGATGGGTTCAGTGGATGTGACTGAAACACAGCACGAGGCTGAGCATGTCGGGAATCCTGCAGGGAAAGTGTTCCTGCTGCTCCTGTGCTCTCTTCCTCCCACTTCAGTTTCCAGGGCTTTCCTGAGGGGGGGTTTCTTGCTTCTCTACTATACGAAACTTCTGTTCACTCCTTCCTACAGCAGTTTCCAAGAGCTGGAAGAATCCATGCCCTTTTTGCAGAAGCCTTTGTGCTTCAGGGGATTTTGGACACATGGCTTTCATTGACACGGTAACAAGAGCCCTGAGAATAGGCTGAGACTTCAGTTAAACTTTTAACCTCTCCAGCTCTTGGCTGGTGGGAATTTGGCTCCTGAAGTAGTGGTGCCCTGTCAGTATGGGTCCCTAAAACTGGTGGGATGAGTTTGCAGGAAGAGCTCTAAGCACCAGGTTTGCCACAGTGGTGGCTGATGTGTAGGCTTTGTGAAAGGGAAAGCAGAGATTTGGAGCTGGATAAGATGTGCATGCAGTGGATGCTCTGTGTGACTTTGATTTACAAGTTGTTGCTCAGCCCTGGAAGCTGTGACCTACAGGAAGCCCATTTAATCCAAAAAGAATGAGCCAGCTAATGAACACAATGGGGCTGTAAAGCTGGAAAGCCTGAGTGGAGGAGATCCTGCTCACTGCTTGTTGTGTCCTGGAGCCTGCTCCCACTGAGAGGAGGAGGGCAGCTGCTGCTGTGGAAGTCCTGGCTAGCAGGTGAGGTCTGTTCTGGACAGAGCAGCACAGGGAGATCCTCTTGGATGGAGCAGGAAGAGCCTTCCTCATTGCTGGCTTCCAGGTGAGCAGCTGAGCTGGAGCCCAGTAGTGACCTTCAGAGAGTTCCTGTGGCTTCTTGGTTGGCATCAGCAGGAACTGCCAGGGTTGGAGTAGAAAGAACCCAGTTTTTTCAGTTGGGTGGGTTTCTCTTGTGTAACTCTTCTCAATTTCATACCTGAGATCTGTACCCTTGGTTTGCTGTTTCTTGGAACTTTTTTCTTAGTGAGTTTTTTGGAACTTGTTGGCATTTATCCGGGAGTCTGCCCTAGAACAATAAGGCTTTTCTTCTTCAAAACAGCAAATCCATGTTTGGATTTGCTGTTTTGAAGCCCAATAGACCAACTCTTTAGGTGCCTGTGGGCTGGAAAAGCTCAGAAATCTTTCATGGCAATCCTCTTGGGTGGCTTTCCCTTCAGCTGTAAGAGGTACCTGGAGAGTGGCAATACCATTTTCAGGTCTCTGGGAGCAGTGCCATCAGCTGCTCTCACTTTTGGGCTATCCTAAGGTACTCATGGGATTCAAGTCAGGTTACTCATTGCTCCATTTGCCTTCTGAAAGGCTGGTGACCAGATACTTACCTGGGAGGATCAGAGCTTAGTCTGCTTGGACTGCTTGGGATGCTGTCTGCCATCTAGCTGGTGGGTTAGTAAAAGCCAAGAGAAATGAGTTCAGCTTGATCATGGCTACTCTGAAAACCTCCTGCACCAAAGCCCATTAGCTGCTCTGTGGTTATTATTTCATATGTGGGTAATGAAAGCCATGTAAAACACAAGATTCTACATTGTGGCCATAATAAACAAGGTGAATCTTCAGGCAGTTCCTTATTTACATCCTGTGCTTTTGAATAATTCACCTCATGCTCAAGAATAATGATGTTTCTGCCTGCACTGCTCAGGAGCCTGGGATGAGATTGTTTTCCTGAGATGTAATTACTGTAGTTCAGCATACCTGCCTACCAGACAGGCACCTAAAATGAACAAGAGTGTGTAAAGTTCCACTAAAATTTTGGCTTTTGGGGGAGGACAGTGTTGCACCAGGAATCCAATGAACTTTTTTGCTGGTCCAAGTCAGTTTTGAAGGTGTTTTCTCTTGCAGTGAAATACAGTGAGTCTAAATGCAATTTTAAATCCTGCTGCATTGTTTGTTCAGCCTTGGGAAGCCTTCCTGCCTTTCTTTGCTTGAGCTTTGCTGCTGAAGGATTTGCTTCACCCAGCCACATTGCAGAGGTGCTTGTGAGAGTCAATGTGACCTGTATCTCAACCATTAACTGACACATGAAATCAAGAGCTGTGCTGAAACTCAGGCTCAGTAAGTCTAGAAAAACAGTTTTGATCTCTTCTCAATATAGTAGCAGAGCCCCCCAGATTTTATGAGCTTATAGTTCCCTGTAAAATAGGCTGAGTTTGGCTGTCCTTGGCATGGTGGGTATGTGTGCACAGACATGTCAGTGACACAATCTTTGTGTGTTAGGGTGCTCTGCCAAGCACAAAACCAAGGTGCAAGTTGTGTTTCTAATTTAATTTATTCTCCTACCCATCACAGACCTTGTTGGTGATAAACCCCTGTGGCCAGTTTTGGTTATTTAACTTAGAACCTTCTTAAAATGTAACTTGCTAATGTGACTGCTTTACTGTCTTGTGCTATTAAGCATTGAAATCACACTAGCGGCCTTATTTTCTGCCTATGATTGTTTTTATAGTTCAGATGGATGGAGCCCTGTTTCCTTCACACTTCTTTTTATTTAAAGTCTTTTGTAAAGATCAAAATCTCTAAGCATCCTTGTAGTCTTTGGGTTTAATTTTTTAAAGTGAAACTGGTTCTTGGATGTGATCTGATAGAGCTCATCTTGGTGTACTGTCCTACAAAACTGAGAGTGACACAAGCTTAAATGCCAGAAACTTGCCCAAAAGCCCCCAAAACTTCTTGAAGAACACATGAGGTTGAGGAAACTTTCCAAGGCAGGGTCCAGAAGCCAGGAGAAGGCTCTCCCTGGGAGCTGGCTGAGCTCTGGTGGGAGCTCCATGGTCTCTGTTGCCACCAACATTTTCAGCTGGGAACATTATTCACACAGCTGGGGACAGTGTTTACTGTCCTTCCTGTGCCCATCATGGGATTTTCCTGAACGTTCCCCGTGTGTTATGTCCCTTTTGGCTGATCTTCTCAAGAGCTGTTCCAGCCCCAGCCCACTGAGCCCAGTGAGCTGGTTGAAGATACTTCTGTTTGTGAGATGAATTTTTACAGTCACCCCTTAATTGCTGCTCTCTTGTTCAGACAAGGTTCAGACCAGGCAGAGGTACTGCTTCCAGGGGCCCCAGATTGGTGGCCACAGAAATTTGTCAAGTGTTGACTCTGTAGTCTAATAAGAACCCAAGTGTCAAAATTGATCCCTCGTAACACACATGATTTAGCAGGAACTAAGTTCTTCATGCTATTGCCATGGTGCTCTTTTCTTTCCTAGACCTCCAGCAAAGCTTTGAAGTATCTTGCTTTGAGAGCTTTTGTTTTTCATTCTTTCTAGGAGCTGAGCCTGATCTGTCAGGCCCATTACTTGTGGAAGAGCTGTAGAAGTGTTGTGGACTGAGCCACAGTGATGGCTGAGGCTGAACAAGTTTCACAGTTCATTACACATCAGCACTCAAGTTTGGCTTGTCTCTGCAGCTGCTCAGGCTGTCCTCTGCCAGCCTTCTCTGGTAGCAAATAAAAAATTTTTCCTGCTTTAGAGTTTTCTGGTTGGTGGCACCCAGAAACTTCAGCTGAAAGTTGGGCTGAAGAGTCCAGGGAGCTTTCATTGAGCACAGGATATATGGTTCCAAGCCTCCTGCAAACACCCCCTACACCACCTGTGTGGGAGAACCACACCTGCGACCTCAGGGCTGTTGAGAGCTGAGGATGGTTGAAGGTCCATGGTATGTGACTTGCTGGGTTTTATTTTGCAAGCTTATTTCCTCAGTTTCTGTTGTGGTTTCTTCTAGGGCTTTTCTCAACCTCCTCCTTTAACCCTCAGAGAGTTTTAATGAAGTTCTCATGTCCTTGTCATTTGTTGCCTGGGGCCCAGGGTGAAAGCCCAAAGTTTGTGATAGGAGGGTTTGACAGTGGGGTCAGCAAGAGCTGGGTCACTGCTGTCTCACTTGCTTGGGTTGACTTTGTTCCCATTCAGGCACCTGCCACATGTTTAAGGGTCCCCTTTTGTATTATGGAGAGTTTGGCTGATCAAGATTCTGCTGGGGAGCGTGAGCAGAACACTGAATACCAGCATCACCTGCACTTTTCCTTCCCCAGGCAGCAGAGAATTGCTGGAAGGCTGGTGCTGGGAAAAGGGCACTCATTATTGCCAGTTTATTGAGTTCCATGCACGTTGTGTGACCCTGCAGGGCTGTGCATGAAGGTTTGGAGACGCTTCCTGTTTAGAGAGATGCTGTTTATATTGAACACACCCCAGGTGTCTGCTCCGGCAAAGGGCACAGCAGCAGCTGGGAAAAATGGGGAATTTGTGGAGGTCATTGTGACACACAATGGGGCAATGGGGTTCTCATAGTGCCAAGTACTAAAACATCAGTGTCTCACACTTTTTTTTTCCCTAGTTTTTTTTTGTTTTGTTTTGTTTTGTTTGTTTTTTGTTTTTTTGGGCAAAAAGATGACTTTGGCTTCTTCCTGCAAAGCAGCAGTTCATTGGGCTCCCTTTGGTCCTTAAGCACTTACCACCAGTCCTGTGCTTTTGAGCTTATCCACACCCTGGGGCTGTGAGGGGGCTGAGGTACTGTAAAGGAGATGAAGACATGGGGTCATTTCTTTATGTTCTGTGTGAGACCTGCAGAAACTGGGCAGCAGATGGAGGATCTGTGCAGATTTACACTGAAGAAGGTGTGTAAGTAATGGCATCACTCAGGTTTAATCCTCACAGGGCGTACACCTGCAATCTAAGTTGTCCCAGATGTTTTCTTTCTGTAAATGCCTTTTCCTGGTGTTTTGGCTTCCTTCTAGGACTTCTTCTTATACCAAAACATCTTTTTCCTTGATCCACAGGCTCACCTTTACACAAGCAGGGCACCACATCCACCGCCAGCACCGAGAAGTCGGCTTCGAAGGTTGCTGAGGTGGGCGATGATTTCCTGGGAGACTTCGTGTTGGGCGAACGCGTCTGGGTGAATGGAGTGAAGCCAGGAGTGATCCAGTACCTTGGGGAAACGCAGTTTGCTCCGGGCCAGTGGGCAGGGGTTGTTCTGGATGACCCGGTGGGTAAGAATGACGGCTCCGTGGGAGGAGTGCGCTACTTTGAGTGCCAGCCGCTGCAGGGCATCTTCACGCGACCGTCCAAGCTGACGCGGCAGCCGGTGGCCGAGGGCTCGGGCAGCGACGCGCCCTCCGTGGACTCGCTGACGGCTCAGAACTTGTCCCTGCACTCGGGGACGGCCACGCCGCCTCTGTCCACGCGCGTGATCCCGCTGCGGGAGAGCGTCCTCAACAGCGCCATGAAGACGGGCAACGAGTCGGGGTCCAACCTGTCGGACAGCGGCTCGGTGAAAAAGGGGGAGAAGGACCTGCGCCTCGGGGATCGTGTGCTGGTGAGTTGGCTGTGGGGTATTGGTGTGGAAACACAGGGCACCAGCTCACACCCCAGGCAGCACACCAAGAATTTTACAGCAGCCCTCAATTTTACAACTCACTTTCAAAGTTTTTTTACCAATTGTGGAAACCCAGGGCACCAGGGATGTTTCCCTGTCTGCTCTGGGGTGCCCTGACCCCCAGGGGAGCACTGACTTTGACCCTCATTCATGGAGAAAGTTTCCCAGACTTCAAGATAGAGTGGAATCCACAAAAATGTGAAATAGATTATAGAGAGTAGTGTAGGTGTGTCACTTAGGTGAGAAATTTAGGTTTTGGGATTTTTAGTAAGTTGTGGATGGAAGCAAGATGGAGGGCACAGGGTGTCATCCTGGGCTGCTTCTTCATGCTTGTTCTTCCTTCTTCTTCATGGGTTTGGGTGGCATTTTGTAATTGGGCAGAAAAGTCTGCACTGGGGGCTCTTTGGGATCAGTTATTGGGTTAAAAGGGAAAATAATCTAGGTGTCAGTTCTTAATTGGATACTTTAAAGACCTTGTAACAAGAGATTGTTGGCCATTTTTGTGGTGCTTTTCCAGTGCGCTGAGCCTGGTGTGGACAGCGTGCAAAACTCTAGATAAGATAACAATAAACAAGAACCTGAAGACTGAAAAGATCCAGTGCATCTCTTTCCTGACACGAAACCACTCCAGAAGGGTCTCCCCTGACAGTGGAGCCCCCTGGGAGAGCCCAGCCAGACTCCCAGGAGTCAGGGAATCAGCAACGGGTACCCCAACATATCGGTTTCTCGATATCAGTCGGGGTATCAATCCCTCGAGGTTGGGATTGAAGGCACTTGAGATGGTAATCCATGTTCAGACTCAGGTGTTTATTATTTCTTATCAGTGAAACAGCCTCACAACCATGAGTTTGGCAGCCTTTCATTAGCTAGGCTCAAAATGGCCAACTATCTCATGGCTACTGCTTACCTCTAATCACAGTCCTGCTATCTCTGAGGCCTGCTTTTTGCAGCTTTCCCAAAACCATCTGATTTTGTGGATCCCCATATTTCTGAACCAGGCAAGCAATGGAATTATGTTCTCCAGACTTGTTTTACCCCTTTCTTCTCCTGACGTAAGTTCTCTGAGACAGGACCTGTTCCCTGAACACTCTGCTCACCTCAGTGGGGCCCACCCAGAGTGAATTTTGGCATAGCCACAGAATAAAACCTGGGAGCATCTTTCCCCTGGGCTTCTGTTGAGTTGTGTTTTGGGAATGGTTTGGATTTTTAATTTTTAAAAATGAGGGTGTATCCTTAAAAGCCTGCCCTCCCTGCCTGCTAATTTATCCCCCTCGGATATTACTAGATAAAGTTTGTGCTGTGACTTGTTAGTGTAATAAATAGCTCCAAAAGAGTGAGCCTGGAATAAGCTTAGTCTGTCACTGGTTCTAGCAGGAATGCTCAGCTTATAGAAACATGAGGAATTGCTTGCACACAGTCATAGAGATCCAGGAAAAGAACAGATAATAACAAGAAGAGATAATTTGCTGTTATGGTTCATTCACATCTGCTTGGCTTGGCAGCTTGTATTTTACTTATGGGAGGAGTCAGTTAATCATGTTGGGTATTGGAATACATAAACAATAATTCTGAATTAATCTGAGTTGCCTCAAATTCCTTGAGCCAATCTTTGTTCATCCACTGTGGCTTGGTACAGTTTTAGTTGTCTTTATTACTCCTAGTGTTTCCTTTTCTGAAAAAGTGTATTTTTATCTGAGAGTGGCTTTTAGATGTATGGGATCCACCAAAGGCTTTTCAAATGAGAGAGAGAGGACACGTTTTCAGTGAGTGCTTGTGATGGAGCACAAGGTTGCAGGGGACCCTTCCAGGTCAGCCAGATGGACACCTGGCTCTCTGCAGTCAGGCTATTTCCTGATGGTGCCTTTCTTGAACTTCATTAAAGTCCATTATAGCTTGAAGACATTTTTGCTTTTCAGTTACTTTGTTCCAAGACCCTCTGTGACTCTCCAGCAGTTGCAGAAAGTGACTTTCAGCTTTCCATTAGAAGCTTTCCATTAAAAGAGTTAGATAATATTTGCCTTTGGCACTCAGACTGTTTCCCAGAGATGTAAAAATTGCATTAAAGAGATGAAAATTCCACCCTAATGTTGTAGAACTCATCTCTTGAAGTCTGGCAAATAAATGTGGGACAATTAACCTTTGCTTTAGTGACAGCTGAGTTTCCTGAAATGGGATAATTGCTGAAGTTCTGTTAATGTGAGGCTGGCTCACTGCCTTTCTGCAGGGAAAGAAGGGCTGGAAACAGAGCAGTGGAGCATTTTCTGCCTGGGAGGAATTTCTGCTTGGTTTTTTGCCTAAGAAAATGTATTTTGCATTCTTTGGGGAGAGGCCTTCTTAGCAGCTGAAATCATTCCCCTTTAGATGTCATTACTCTGAAGGAGTGGGGGAAGTAGGTGGTTTTATTATATGTCAACCTAAATAAAAAATAATTTAAAAAGATTACTCTTAGAATAGGTATTCTGCCCTACGGCCATGCTTGTATTTCCTAACTGGAATTGTGCAGTTCAGCATTGAAATTGAGTGATAAATAAAGCTATTTAAGGGCCAGGGTACATCCCAGTGGCTGGTTCCATTGCTGAGGGGTCTTGCCCCAGATACCTTTTGGATGGATGCCAGGTTTGTGATTTTGCTGGAACTTGCAGGTCTTCAAAGCCACTGCAAATGCTGGGACAGCAACATTTGCAGGGAGAGTCAGTGAAGCAGCACTTCAGCTGAGCCTGGGCAGGGCTGTGTGGAGCCTGCCTGGGCTGCTGGAAATGGATCCTGGCCTTCCCCCTGAGCGTGTGGTTTTAATCATCTTGTCTGTCTGCTGCAAACTGCTTTTGCCTGCAGTGTGTTGAAGCTCCTGGCAAATGATGGGAAGCACTCATGAATAAACAAATCAAATTCTTTCTTCAGTATTCACCCCCCACCTGTCCCTGCCACAGCCCTGCTCAGCCAGCCTGGGGCTGCAGAAAGCATTGAACCTCCTGAGTGAGAAATCATTTCCTGAGAAGATCCCTGGGCAGGAGAATTGCAGCCTAAGCCCTTCTCCTTGGGCAGAGACAACTCACTGCTCTGCTGCCAAAATCCCTGAGCTATTTCAGTGCCTGAGACTGAAGCCTTGCTGCTGGAAAGGTGTGCAAGGTGTCATGAAGTGTGAAAAACACCAATCACTTGGTTTTAAAATTTTAAAAGTTTAATAGTAATAAAATGGTTACAAAAATAGTAATAAAATTAGAGTAAAAATTTGGACAATTAGGATTAGGACAATACGAGACAATAAAAACAAAGAGTTAAGGACGTCCGGGTACCTTTTCTGGGCAGCATAAGCCTGAAAAAGGACCCATAATAACGAAGAATTAACCCTTTAAAGCAATAGCCTGTTGCATATTCATACACCTCATACATGATGCATAAATTCCATTCAAACACAGGATTCTGTCTGGGCAGTGTCAGCTTCTTCCTCTGAATCCTGACGGCTCTTCAGGGCTGAGCAAGGCAGGAAGAAGTTTGTTTCTTCTGATAAGAGGGCAATAAATTCTCTTTCTCTGAAAGACTGAGGTGTCCTGTGGCTGCTACCTCGGTGCAAGTCCCTTCTTAAAAAAAGTATCTTACATAGCATAGTTTCTATTTTAACATTATGTTATAACCTAAAACTATAATTTAACACACTACTTAAGAAAATTAATACAGCATCACTCTCTAACATAACACATATCATATTAATTTTAATATTTGCCAAAAACCAATCATAAAATACACATTTTTCACATGAAGGCCTTTCTCAGACAATCACCTGGCATATTCCCTTATTGCTAAGCAGGCAGAAAGAAGGAAGGATCCCATTCTGTAGTTGTACCAAGGCAGGATTCTCAGTGTTCTACTGCCTGCTTAGAGCTCCAGCAATTGCTGTGTCATGCTAGAGAGTGCAGCAGAATGGCAGTGTGGGATGATGGATCTCTGTCCCTGTGGAAGTTTGTGACAGGCAATGGGAAGTGCAGTGTTCCAGCTGTTTGCAGGATTCAGGAGATAAGAAAACATCTGGGACTCCTGGTCAGAGCTCTTTGCTCCCTGTATGGGATTGTTGCTGGAAAGGGTCTTTTTACAGGAGTGTGTAGATTCAGGATAAGGGGGAATGGCTTCAGACAGAGTAGGGTTAGCTTTGATATTAGGAAATATTCTTCCTGGTGAGGGTGGTGAGGCCCTGGCACAGGCTGTCCAGGGAAATTGTGGCTGCCCCAACCCTGGAAGTGTTCTGGGTAAGGTTGGACAGGGCTTGGAGCAACATGGGATAGTGGAAGGTGTCCCTGCCCATGGCAGGGGTGGAACAAGATGAACTTTAAGGTCCCTTCCAACCTAAACCATCCTGTTTCTATGCAGTGAAGCAAAGAGGGAAATAAATAGCCCAAAGCAACTGCCATGCCCTGCTGCCACATTAACCCTTAGAGGCTCTTTGTGCACACCCTCCTAACCATTCATTTGGGCTGAGCCACTGCCTGGCCCTTGTCTGCTTTATCTGTAGTTAAATGGGAGCTGTAAGTGGAGTGTGGTGGAGCAAACTGTGTTAATAACACAGGCAGACTTGGCATTGGAGCCAGCCCCAGGAGGAGATGCTGTAATTCCAGGCTTTCCTCTTACACCACCTCCCTAGGATATTATTTTCTCCCTGGTGTCTAACAGATAAATGCACAGAAATGTCTTGCATCAGCAGTGCTGTCAGACTCATTGCTGTGCAATGCTGACTTGTGCTGTGGGGATGGGTAGGCACAAAGATCAGTGGTTGGATGAAAAGAAACTATAAAAATTCCTGTAGCATCACATAGGGAGGGCTGGCCTGTAATTCCTGGCTGTCTGTTTCTCCCCTTACCTTAAAAGCCAGTTCTGGCATTCTCAGATGACATGGTATTTATTCAATCAGATAAAGCTGCTGATGGCCAGGTTGCACATGGAGATAAGTTGTATTTACAGATAAACCTGACCACAAGCCAGTTCTCCACCTTTCACCAGCTGCTGAATGCTGGCCCTGGCTGTAGCTGGGACACAGCCCCAGTATGTGATGGCCACTTTTACCCCCTTGCATTATTTCAGGTGGTCTGTAGTAGCTGGATCCTCATCCTGTGCCTTTGCCAAAAGCACCCTCTGTAAATCAAGTATTATTGTACAGTGATTTTCAATGCTAGAAGAGCTAAACTGTGCATGATGGGAAATCACAGCTCCTGCCTCTCTCAGCTTGGGTGGAAATAGGATCCTTTAGTGGGTGGATGAGTATGGGGAGGAGGAAATAAACCCAGCCATTCATCCCCAAGGAAAGGATGATTGCTCCAGTTTGCAGGCTGGGTAGAGCCTGCAGGCACAGCTCTAACCAGAGCAAGCCACACTTGTCCACTAAAGGTGATTACCAGGTTCCTGTTGGCATCACTCAGTAGCAGAGTGGAATAAGCTGATGTGCTGCACACAGAGAGTACTTGAAGGTCCTCAGAGTGTGAAGCAAGGGTCCTGTGTGTGCTCTTTTCCCCCAGCCCCTTCCTTCCTCTTCCCAGAGGAGAGCAGCAGGAGTCTCAGGGCTCTGCTGAGCCTGTCCCCCGCACAGGACACAGGAGCTCTGCAGAGGAGGTTTGTCCCTGTGCTGGGCACTTTGTGTTCCCACCTCACCCTCTGCTCAGCAGCCCTGTCTTGTGGAAACACTTTGAAAATCAATTTAAATGGTAAATTAGGATGTTAAACAGAAAGGACAGTGTTATCTCTGGATTTCTGCATGGGAATATGATCAAGCAGGTGTCTCAGCCATTGCTGACCCCTGAGTGTGTGTGACATGGCTGGGGACAGTCCCTGATGGCCTGAAAGGCACAGAGAATTTTATTTTTCTGTTCTTCCTGAACAGTATTGCAAGCAGAGCAATGCCCACAGGCCATAGGGTGAGGGCAGCTCCCGAGAGGTTCTTGCTTAGAGCAGGAAACTGCTGTGGGATGAGCAGGGCCATGAGGAGCAGAGAGCAGACACAGGCTGGAGGGGGCATCACTCTCAGCAGCCACACTGAGATCTGTCCTGCTGCTCATCTGGTAAATAGTTTAAATGATAATTTAGCTCTGTTGAAGACAGTGTCAGGAAGGATTAGCATCATTGTCTTTTCAGCCCTGGGATACTGATCTGCATCCCATTTTGTCCATTTGATGGGATAAGCACAGTAAAATGTGATGTCAATGATACTACAATCAGCAGGGAAGGTGTGTGGATGTGCTTCCATGACTGCCTGGTGCTGCTCTGACTCACCAGTAGATACAGACCTGCTGAATATTCTCTAAATATCCTTGGCTTCATTTTGTTGTGAAGGTCAAGCCCTAGACTGTCCCTTGAAGCTACTGGGGATGTTTCATTGGGGAAGGGATGAACTAACTCAAGCTGTGTGCTGCAGCCTCCCAGGACTTGAGGTTGGACGCAGACTTCAGAGCTGTGCTGTTTAGTCCATAAAGGCACAGTTATTTTTAGTCTAGGAAAACTCTTTTTTCCTTTACATAAGCAATTTTTTAGGGATTTAGAATTGGTAAATCTAACATTGCTACTCTAAAATACACAAACTCAGAGTTTTCTGGCTCTGTTTTCTGTAGGAAAATAATACTGTGTTGATACCTTTTAATGTTCATTTTATTATTAAGAAAATGAGTAACTGCAAGTCATTCAGGATAAAGCTGCAAATTTAATTTAAAATTTATTTTTAAGGTTTCTTCCTTGAATTTAGGCGTTAGGAGAGATGGGCTATAAAGGTTTAGATCATATGCAGATTTACTCGAAGTATGAACCTTAAGAATCACCCTCCTCCTTTTCTATCTTCCTTTTCTCAGCCCAAGTGTCCACGTGGGAGTGTTTAGAGCACAGGCAGCTGCTGCTCAGTGCCACACACTCTCAGAGCAATGATCAAAACACAGCTCCCTGACTTGCCCTCCTTGAGTGTCCTCAGCAAGCTGCAAACTTTAAGAACTTAAAGTGTAAATTCAGGAGAAAAAGGTGTGATTTATTCTTATTTCTCCGTGGTGGGGGAAGAAACCTGTGCTGGAGGATGCCTGGCAGTGAGCTGAGCCCCACTCCCATGCAGTTTGTCAGCACTGTTGCTGTAGGAAGTGAAGATAAAAGTGGAACACCTCTATTTTGAGCAGTTTCTACATCCTGGGAGCAAGCTGAGGAGCAGGGAATGCTTTCCTGGCTCAGCTGTGCTCTTGCTGTCATGTCCCAGTATTGCCCAGAACTGTTGGAAAACCTGTCAGTGCAGGTCATGGTTCTTCAGGCAAGGCAGGTATGAGCTGTGCCTGCAGGGCTTAAAATCCTTTGTGGCCTCACAAGTAACTTGGTGCAATTAGTTGACACCTTGAAATATATTTCAATTATATTTACTTCTAGGCAGGCAGTCCCAAAATCACTTTGCAGTTATTGGAAAGACAAATGCTGGGAGAACTTGGTGTGAGAACTATTCAATATTGTTTCCATTTTTTTGGAACTTCCAGAAGGAGCTCTTTTTAGCTGCTTTATGCTTGGTTGTTGTTGTTTTTCCCAAAACAACTATAAAAGCAATGACATTTTATGTTTGGTAAAATATAAGATGTTATTGCTTTTATAACAATTAGATAGAACTCGGTGTGAGAACTATCTGGTGATTTCATCAGATCTGAAAAAGAAAATAAATACAGATGTCTGTCTCCCTCTTTAAATACCTGTGCCAGCTGCAGTCCCCTTGTGTCAGTGGAAGTGTGGCAGCAGCTCTCTGACCAACACACAACTTTCCCAGTCATCATGCTGGAAAAAGGCTGTGAGAAGATCAGAGAAAAAAATGAGAAACAATTCTTAGCTTGCTGCACCTGTTGTTGTGAACACATGGAATGTGTTATAGAGATTTGTTTGCCAAAAGGTGGTTTCTTAATTAGTGATAGTGTTTTAATTAAAGGACCAGTCAAGCCCAGTTGTATCATAACTATCTATAAAAACAATGGGTTTATTAATAAAAACAGAGATTGATCAGCCTTCTGTGAATCATAGAGTCTATATTAATTATTACCTGGCCGGGGGCCTGTTACTACACAGTGCTGGCATCTCTAATCCTCTTATCTAAACCTCTTCTCTCTGAATATCCTCTCTCTGGCAGGTCAGTGGCACAAAGACAGGAGTGGTGCACCTCACGTTGGGTGCCAATAAAAATGCGGTGTTACAGTGATAGGTGCTGCTGCCTGTCCCCTGTCCCCAGCAAGCCTCTCCTGTGGAGAGCCAGGCTGAGTTAACATTCAGGCAATGCAGTCAAACCTCCACTCAACACTCACCACAGCTGGCTCAGTGATAGAGGCAGGAAAGGCTCTTTTGCAAGGGTTTATTCCAGCAGAGTAACACAGTCACCAAAGGACAAACCCAGGGAAAGAGAAAACCCAGGTGGAGCAGGCAGCTTATAAAGGGGAAGGGGTGGGGGCAGAGCTAAGGGCTGGGCAGGGGCCTGGCCACCAGGGGAAGGCAGGTGGCCACCAGGGGTACCAAGCCAGTGACAGGGGAAGGAGAAACCAGAGGAAGTTGTGACACCAAGTCCATGGGAGACTGTTTTTCCCTTTGGGAGGGATGACTCTGTGGTAAGTAGTTAATGTTTCCAGGGCTGAGGGCCTGGGGGTTGACCAAGGGGGGACGGTTCATGGGATGCTACAAGTGCTGCCATCTCTAATGCTCTTATCTAAACCTCTTATCTCTAAACATTTTCTCTAAAACTCTTCTCTCTGAACATGTTCTCTCTGCAGGTCGGTGGCACAAAGACGGGAGTGGTGCGTTACGTGGGAGAGACGGACTTTGCCAAGGGAGAGTGGTGTGGAGTGGAGCTGGATGAGCCCCTGGGCAAGAACGATGGGGCAGTTGCTGGCACAAGGTACTGGCTGCTCTGAGCCCCTGCACACCTTCTGGGGTGCCTGGGGGGGCAAATGCCATCAGCCCCAGGAGGAGAGTTGATGGGTTTTTTCTTCGAGGTAGGTCTTACGAGCTCTTAGAGGAACCTGTCAGACTTGAGATAGCTTAGCTACTTGGAATGGCATAAAATTAGTAGGATGGCTTCTGAGATAGTGCTGGAAAACAGAAAAGTTTTAATAAATGGTAAAATAACAAAGCTCTTACAGAGAAACAGTGGGCTGGGGACAAGAGGTTCTTGCTCTTGCTAAAAACACTCTACAAAAGTGATTATTTCTTTTGTTCTCTTCTCTTTTTACTTAGGGAGGACTTTTTGGCTTCTGTCTAATTAGGTAGCCTTAGGTTTGAGGTGAAGTCTCAAAGGTCTTATGAAGTGTCTTTTTTACCAATTGAGAAGAGAAACTTCTGGGCTTTTTTTTTCTTTTTTTTTAAGGAGGCAAAGGCTAATTTGGTCACTCTATCAACAGGAGCCACATTGCTACAGAGAGTTAGGGCTGTGCTTGGTTGGACATTGTGGGCTGGGAGGAAGAGTCTAATTTTGAGTCTTTTAGGTTTTTGGATAGCCTTGCAGGGAGATCAATACAAACCTCATCACTGGGCCATTTTAAAGCAGGATCAGATAACTTCTGTGAAGGAGGAACCTGAATGGCTTCAGGAAACAGGAGAAAGTAGGGAGAGAAGATAACTTACAGTGAGATTTAATTTTTGCTAGAAACTGATTCTGTTGATTGTATTAGCTCTGCTTTCTACCACACATTCCTGTCACAAACTGTCTTCTTGTGCTATGTCACCCTGTCAGAACTGCAAAAGACGAAGATTTTACTTTCCTTTCTCCTAACTTAATGTTTTATTCTGTTTTTTCTGGGAACAAATTTCCAGAGGACTGAAAGAACAGTTGGTGGTTGTTTTCTGTCCCTGTACTAATTCTGCAGTGGGATAGGTGTCTGCTGATTGATCTTACCACCTCTGACTCCCTAGGCACCTCCACTCTTTTATTTTCCAAAAAAGCCCTTGTTAGTATCTATAAAAGCAGGCAGAGGCATCTCACAGGCTTGCTGGGAAGCTCTTTCTGTTCATGTGGAATTTAGTTAATGGAATGACCCAGGCCTGGTGGTGTTCAAATCTGAATTATACAGCAGCTCTGACCATGCTTCAAATACAGGTGCAACTGATTCCTTGTCCTACACAAGTTCCTTAAGTTAGAAATACTGTTGGTTTCTTGGAGCTTCTGAAGGAAGTCTGGCTTTAGAGGTGAGATTTATCTTTCACAGAATTAACTAGGTTGGAAAAGACCTTTGATATCATCAAGTCTAACCTATAACTTTGAAACTGAGGTGCTAAGACTTCCTGCCTTGTTAGATCTTAGGTTCTGTAATAAAGGTTTCTTATGTTGGGTCAGCCTTTTTTTTTTTGTCCAGCAGCCATGTGCTTTCATTCAAATGAACAGAAAAGCTGTCTTGTTCAATGTCAGGGCAAGAAAGCAGTAAATGATTGGCAGCAGATGGCTGAGTTTCAGCCTGTTCTCAAAATAAAAGAACCAGGATGGCAGAGAATAAATCATGGACTGAATGCAAAGCTCTGCTTTCTTTATCATACAATTCAAACTATCTGGAAGATTAATCTTCATGGTGCTCAGGAAGTATTTATTGCCTCTGTGCATGTGGAAGGTGTGAAAGGCAGATGTGAGTGTAGTACTGTCTGCCTCTCATCCTCATACCTCTGTTGCTGTGGTTTGGAAATCCACCTTTTGGAAGTCATCTGTCTTCTGAAACTGCTGCATCTTGGCTGAGGCTGTTCTGGCGTGTGCCCTGTCTGCAGAGGCTTCTCCTTTGTTCCACACTGTTCAGAGCAAAGCTGCAGCACTGTCCATGTCTGTCCTTGTGAGCCTTCATCCAGCCTTTGATTTTCTTGTGGCAGGTGCCCATTCAGCAGCAATAGTTTGGAGAAGCTTGCACAGTCAAACCAACTCCCTTGGTGCATGCTGGCACCCCTGAGTGCCTCCCCTGTGTGCTCTGGCAGCCTGGAATTCTTGAGGCTGTGCTGATCTTGTCCTGCCAGGATCAGCCTGGGCAGAGGCTGTCCAGCACTCTGCAGCCTGTGCTTTGGTGATGGTTGCCATCTAGTGAGCACTGGCCAGCAAGCCCAGCACTGCCTGCTGCAGCTGCAGCAGGAGAATAAACCCAAAACTGGAGCTCAAGGCACTGAGGCTGGTGGAAGCAGCAGAGATAGCCCAGAGGCTTTGGTGACATTGGTGACATGAGTTAGTGGTGAACTGGCTGAAATTTGGGGTGGATTATCTCTTTTTCTGGCCCAGAGATGGGGTAAGTGAGAGGTGTTTTAAAAACTTTTATTCTATTTTCAGTCTCATGAGAAATGTGAGACAATACAGATGTTATAATTCACACTATCACAATCAGAAGCCAACTATATCTTAATTACAATACACTGTAAGTATTTCTTGGCTTATCAGCTTTTGCTACACCATGCTGTAAATGCCTTAAAGCTAATAATCTAAAATTACCCCTCATGGGTCTTACTACAATGCATCTTTCATACTTCTATTTCTCTCAAGTATCCAGTCTTATTTGTAAGGCCATCCTTTGAAACTTTTTTCTTGCTCCATTTCTCTCTCAGCAGTGTCTGTCCTGTTCCATGGCATTTCTAAGTCAGCATTTCTTATCTCAAGGTTTGCACACAGATGTACACTGTGTGGGATTTCTGTCAGGCTTCGAGAGTTCTCTATGAATCCATTTCCCACAGTGGCACAGTGATTTTCCTGCAGGTTCAGGTGTGGATATGCACCAAGGGCAGGCCCTGGGGCTGGGCTTTCCCAGCAGCTGTGGCTCTCCAGTGGAGGCTGCTGTAGGCTGTGGATCAGTAGCAGTGGCCCAGGGGACAGGGTGTCACTGTGGGGAGCCCCTCTGTGCATCAGATGGTGCTGATGTGCACTGAGCTTTGCTGCATCTGCTCTCTTGTCTGCACAGGAGACTGCAGAGGTGCTGGTGTGGTTTGGTTTGGTGTCAGTTCCACAAAGCCAAGCCAGTTCCATGCACTCATCTCTAGTAATTTAAATTTACCTGTTTATTTTACTGTTCTCCCTTCTCCCTCTGCTCCAGTCAGAATCCTTGCTCACTAAACTGCCCAGACCTTTTACTTTTGCACTCTTTGTCAGCCTTGGACACTGAAGATTTTTCCATCTATTTCAACATTTCCTGTGCTGTTTTCCACCTGCAGTTTGCATTGCCATCACTTTTCTGCCCTGTTTCCTCTCTGTAATGTGAGTACTGAGCTCCTCCACACTCAGTGAGAGCAGCTCTTGGTTTTCATGTAGATTTTTTTTTCTGCCAAGTGGTTTGGACCCAATTCCTGCTTCTGAATTATAAAAGTTAATTGCAACCACTTTCAATCTGGACTGAAAGAAAATGGGCAGACATAGTGATGCAAGTTTGAACTTGCTAAGAGCTGTCAGAGGCTTTTAAGGGAATTAACATTTGGGACTGTTGTGCAGCCACAGTACCAGGCTGTGCTTACAGCAGGCAGAGCTGTGGAAGGGGCTGTTGGCCTGCCTGTGCCTACTGGAATTTGGGAAAATGATGCTGAGCAGGGCTTTGGCAGGTTTGCAAGAGGACAGCCTGTGGTGTGGCTGGTTTTTAAAACCCAAAGGCCTGTGTTGGCAGGAAGTCAAGGAGGCTGAGAGATTTGGGGTCGTAGAGGGGTTGTTTAAAGTTCGTTATAGAAAAAACATGGATCTGATGTTTAAAATTTAATTTTATTCTCATCTGGCTGGAGATCAGGCTGTTCCCTGGCCTCCCAAGCACACAGGGGTCTGCCTGTGACACAGCTGTATGGCTGCCAGCTCTTAAAAAAATAAAAGGGAGTTGGGGAAACAGCTGCTCACATCTGGAGAGAGAGAAAACTTGTGCTAGTAAAACTGGATTTGCGTAATTTAGTCATTAGAACCTGCTTTTTTATATTAACATAGGCCAGATTGTTTTATGAGCCTGTATTTAGTCCTAGTGTTGCTGGGAGGCCTGTGAGGAAGCTCTTAGAGGAGCTTTTTGTGTTGGCTGCTCCCCTGGAACTCAGGGACACCATGCTGGAGGTGATCTGGTTTTTCTTGCTGCAGTGCAGCTGGGCAGCAGCAAATGAACCTTGGCTTTGCTGGTCAGCCAAGGCCCTGAGGGAGTTTCCAGGGTTTGACACTGACTTGTGGCTCGTTTTTATTCTGGAAGAGGGCTCTGGAGACACAGAATCATTGGGCTCAGTTGTGGAAGAGACCATGCACTGTAATTATCTGGTCCTCCCTTTTCCATGCTTTCATCTTTCCAAGTTTGATGGCATAGGAAGCAGTTTCTCTGCCACCCAAAGGAGGTGGCACACGCTGGAGTTTGCTGTAATTGTATTTTTAGCTTCAAAGGTTTGAGCTGCTGTTTTGGGAGGAAAGATTTTTACCCTGTGGAACATTTATACAGAGCTGTGTGATTCACATCTTTTTATTTGAGAGAGTCACAGGGTGGTCAGGTTGGAAGGGACCACAGTTGGTCACCTAGTCCAACCTTCCTGCTCAGGAAGGGTCATCCCAGAGCACATGGCATAGTATTGTCTCCACAAGGTTCTGGAATATCTCCACACTTTCTCTGGGCAGCCTGTTCAGGCCTTTTTAGCTGGGACTTCCAGCCTGTGGCCTCTTGTCTCATTGCTGAGCTCACGGAGTAGAGCCTTGTCCATCTTCTGACATCTCCCTGCAGACACACTTTACTACATCAGTATCCTCAGAGCAGGGTAAAGAGCACACCCAAGTTTTGGGAAGGCTGGTTGTGAGGAAGGAGTGCCTGTGCTGTGGCTGTGTTTATGTTCTGGGATTTGTGCTCTCCAGGCTACCAGCTGTGTCTTTCCTGGCATCTCACCAAAGTGCACAGCAGCTGGTGCTTGGCAATTACCTCAGGTCCCCCTGCTAAAGCACCACAAATGCAAACATGGAGATTGCCAGTGCTGCAAGCAGGAAAGAAGAATCCAACTGTTTGTACACAGGAAAGTAGTTGTTTAGCCAGGAGAAAAGGAGACTCAGAGGTGACCTTATCATTCTCTACAACTCCCTGAAAGGTGGCTGTGCTCAGGTGGGGCTGGGGTCTTTCACCAGGCAGCACTGACAGAACCAGAGGACACAGTCTTATGCTGCATCAAGTGAAAAAGAGGTTGGATGTTAGGAAAAAGTTTTTTACTGAAAGGGTGATAAAGTGCTGGAATGGTCTGCCAGGAGGGGTGGTGGAGTCCCCATCCCTGGGTGTGTTTAACAAAGCTTGGATGTGGCACTGGGTGCCAGGGTTTAGATGAGGTGCTGGGGCTGCGTTGGACTTGATGATCTTGAAGGTCTCTTCCAACCTGGTCATTCTGTGATTCTGTGAAACAATTCCACAGCAAAGCACCCAGAGATGAGCTGTGGGTTTTGTACTGCTTGCCAGTGCCATTCTGCAAGGCTTGGGTGAGATGGCTGCTCTGCCTCTTCTCACTTGGTGCATCTCCTGTATTCCAGGTATTTCCAGTGCCCACCCAAGTTTGGCCTCTTTGCTCCCATCCACAAGGTGATCCGCATCGGGTTCCCATCAACCAGCCCTGCCAAGGCAAAGAAGAGCAAGAGGATGGCCATGGGGGTGTCAGCCCTGACCCACAGCCCCAGCAGCTCCTCCATCAGCTCCGTGAGCTCTGTGGCCTCCTCGGTCGGGGGCAGGCCCAGCCGCAGTGGGCTGGTGAGTACCTGCTGGGGGTCTCTGCTCCTCACTCCACCTTTGTGACCCAACTTCACAAAACAGGAGGGTTGGGGTTTTCTTCCAGTGCAGCTGCTCCTTCACCATTCATGGAGTGAGGGGAATGGAGTGTGGGGCTGTCGCTCCCCTCACAGTTGTCAGAACCCAGGACATTGCTCTGACTGCCCTGGAGGACTCAAGACCCTGGCAGGGAGCTCAGAGACCTTGGCACAGAGTCACAAACACCTGTGCCTTTGATTTTACCCCATGGAAACAATTACCAACTTTGTGTGAAGAGTTACAAGCCACAAGAGTTTGAGTAGAATGTTAGTGAATTTATCACAGGGTGAAAATGTAGAATTTTGGGGATTTAGAATGGGGGTTCAGGAGGCAAGATGGAGGAATCAGGGCGTGTTCTGTCCTTCTTCTCCTTCTTGTCCTCCATCTTCTGCTGTGATGGTGACACTTCTGGATTGGTTTAGAGTAGAGACAGACTGTCTAACACAGGTCATAGGTATTGGAAAATTATTGTAAATAAAGTACACGTAGTTTTTAGTATAAAAAGATAACACTGCCCCGAGGGTGTCAGTGTGCCTCAACCCGACCTGCTGGACAGATCTCAGCAGGTCACAGAAAGAATGTAATAGATAGGAGAAAAATAAACAACCTTGAGAACCAGAACAGAAGAATCCTGACTCCTTCTTTGGCTGCCAGGCTGGAAAATGAGACTGTCTGACACATCTCAGGGTTGTCCTGACCACAGAGACTCCGAGACACAGTCTCCCTCCAAGTAAGGGACACCAAGCAGCTGTGACCATTGAAGAGCTTGAAGTGCAGTTTGTAGTGGGATGAATCTCAGTTCTGCTGTCAAGAGCAGGTGTAGAAGGGATCCCTGCAGAAAAAGGACACTGCTTCCAGTCTCACATGGTCATGCTGCTCCACTGAGCAGCTGTGCAAAGCTCCTGCTGTGGAGGGTGACAATGTCCTGGGTCACATGCCTGGGGTTTTGGCAGGTGCTCAAGCAGGCAGAAAGCAGAGCAGGCAGTGATCCTATTAAAAGTTCTGGCTCTGCTGTGGTGCTGCTGCAGAACACCCACGGCCCTCTTGGCTGGGGACAAGGGTGCAGTGTCATTCCTGGGAGTGCATCAAATAACCCCAAACTGATCTCCACTAGATCTCAGTCTACCCAGCTGAGCTCACTCTTTGGGATTTCATCAGTGCAGGCCATCAATAAAATGTACCTAAGAAGGCAGGTGATAGAGTGCATGATAATTTTCCCTGACCCAGTTCCCACCCCATGTTGTGTCCTTTGGGAAATGCTGTGTTCACTGCATTGCAGAAGAGCAGTTGAGCTTGTGAGCATTGTCCAGATATTTCTCAGACTTCACCTCCCCTGTAGGGCCCAGAGCTGGAGCTGCAGCTCTCCTCAGCTGAATAAATGATCATTAGGTGAGCAGCATTCCAGGTTTAACCCGGGACTTCAGCTGTTCTGGGCTGGAAAGGACACAGCTTTACCCTGTCACTGACATACTTTATTAAAATACTTTCGCTAGGATTTTTCTCCTGAGAAGCTGGGAAGCCTCAGAAAAGAAATGTAAACAATAACTATCTGATGGCTGTGCAGTGTGGTCTGGAGATGGTTTACCAACAGGTGCATCTTTGACTGGTCTCATGTGAATTGTTTTTAATTAATGGCCAATGACAGCCAGCTGTGTCGGACTCTCTGGTCAGTCACAGGATTTTATTATTCATTCTTTTCTAGCTTTCTGATGTCTCCTTTCTCTTTCTTTAGTACAGTTTTAGTATATAATTTTCTTTTAATATAATATATATCATAAAATAATAAATCAGCCTTCTGAAACACGGAGTCAAGATTCTCATCTCTTCCCTCGTCCTGGGGACCCTCAAACACCGTCACATTACACATCTTTTTCACTCTTTCCCAGCTGACAGAGACCTCGTCTCGCTATGCCAGGAAGATCTCTGGCACCACAGCCCTGCAGGAGGCCCTGAAGGAGAAGCAGCAGCACATTGAGCAGCTGCTGGCAGAGCGGGACCTGGAGAGGGCAGAGGTGGCCAAGGCCACCAGCCACATCTGTGAGGTGGAGAAGGAGATTGCCATCATGAAGGCCCAGCACGAGCAGGTAGGGGGTGGTAGCTCTCAAATGTCTGAATATTTGATATCCCCCAGAAGTGTCAGATCATAATGTTACTTATTTATTTAAAAAATACGGATATTGATCTAGTACTGATATCCAACAGTGACGGACAAAATCTCTTTAACAGTTTAGAGTTAGAAAGTGTGTGTTTATTGTGGGATAGCTCCCAAATACACACTGCAATTTACAGGTGATTACAGAGCCCTTTTATCTATACAACTATTGAATACCCAAAATACAAATGCATATTCATAACTTTGGTACATCTCATTCCCCACTTCGTATGATAATTAGTCCAAAAGCCATTAAGCATGAGTAGTTTGTTCCTTGAAATGGGTCAGTGGTTCCTTTCATGGGGAGGGGTCCCAAAATGAGGAAATAAAGGAAATCTTCCTTGTTCTGACCTTTCTACCTTCTCAATGCAAATATGACAAATGAACCCTTGGTAGAACTCCCATTCCCCATCTTCAATTGGTTTCAGAACAGAGGAGGCCTACAATTGTCTTATGTTCCTAAAAACTATTTATCAGTTTCTATATTCTTTACAAACCCAGCTAACCAAACATTGTGTTGACAAGCAATCAATTATTAATTAACTACTAACTCTTAACTTCATCAAGGCCTACCCATTTACTTTAATTAACTCCAGTAAAACTTATCTCTAACTAAAATCTTAGCTCCTCTAAAATCTCTAAATTCCTTCAAGTTTATTTCTCATTACCACTGTGTGTGAAACTGGGGCTCTGAATTTCTGCCTTTTCTGTTCTAAGGTGTGTTATAGTTGCCTCTTTGAGCCAGGTCTTATAAGCTCTCTGAGGTCTATAACACACCCAAGATGGCTTAGCTACCCCTAGAAGCATAAAAATCAGCAAGATGGCATTTGTTGCAGTGTTAGAAACAAAAAAAAGTTATATAAAAGGCAAAATAACAAACAAAAAAACCCCGAGCCAAGTGCCAAGGATTCTTGCTCCTGATAAAACACTTCACAAAAGTGATTAGTTTCTTTGTTCGCTTCTTTTTCTAGTAAATTTCCCAAACAGAACTTTTTAGCTTCTGTCCAATTAGCTGTCCTTAAGTTGAAGTCCCCTAGGCCTATGAAGTGACTTTTTCACTTAATCAAAAAGAGAAACTTCTGAGCTTCTTTCCTTTTTGAAAGGACAAAAATTAATTTTGTCACTCTGTCAACAAAAAACCCATTCCTATAGAGGCTCTTCCTCCACCCTCCCAGCATCACATGTGCTGTCACTGCCCTGAGCCAGGAGCAGGGAAAGGACTGTGCCAGATCAGAGGCACCAGATAGTTTGTATTTGCTGGATCAATACATTTCAGTGCTGAAATGCAAATTTGTTCCCCTCAGCCACTGAACCTGGCTGTGGCTGGGACTGCATTGCAGTGATTTTATGGTGCCCAGTTCATATGGCACTGCTTTCCCACCAGAGAGGATGTCTTTGTAACACTAATAAAGGCAAGAAATCTGGAAGGAAAACAGGCTGATCATATTAGGTTGGTGTTTGTTTGTTTGTTTTTTGCACAAACATTTGTACAGAGGCTATTTTATGTATTAAAACAGTTAAAGAGGGTTGTGTTTGTGCTATTTGTCAGTATGTGGTTCTTCACTGTCTGCTGCTGTCCTAAATTCTTTACTCATGCTTTTAAAGCCAAGTGAGCTACCTGGGAGCAGGGATGGCACTGTATGTTTGAGTGATGGGTCACACCTGCCTGTCAGAAATGCAGGAGAAATTGGGAAATCAATTGCAAGCTGACATTTTTCTTGTGTATTGTGTTTTCCAGTAATTATCAGTAACAAATGAATTAACAGAAGTCTGAAATAACCTCTTGTGCTTCATGACTGGGGCTGGGTTGCACTGGCAACCTCTGACCAAATTTTCAGAACTTTTCAGGCTTCAAGTTCTTAACTCTAATCAGAGCTGGAGTCTCCAAAAGGGTCAGGTCAGAGAGGCACTGAAGGATGGATCCCTTACAGCTGCTGGAGATGGAGCAGTTTTTGTTGTCTTAATCCCTACATCCTGAGCTCTTTGGAAAATGTGCTCTTGCCACAGCATCCTCTGAAACAGATCAGACTTTCTGTTCCCTGGTTCTGACCCTTTCTTGAGCAGCTTTGTGCTACTTCAGACAAGGCTAACTTTGTGTCTTGGGCTCATTTTTTACTCCAGTATGTCACAGAGGCAGAAGGAAACCTGCAGCGAGCACGAGCCTTGGTGGATGGGATGCAGAAGGAGAAGATTGAGCTGCTGAACCAGCTGGAAGAGGAGAAGAGGTAAAGCAGGAGTGGAGGGGTGTGAGGAGGTGAAGTCATGTGTGGACAGCGCTGAAGCCTTTGGGTGGTTTTGACTTAAGGATACAGTGAAATAAAAATTGGGTCATAAACAGGCCTGTGCACCTTGGGCCTGTACAGCCTCCTGTACAGCCTGGATTTGCTGAGGTCCCCTTCCTCCCCTCCATCTGTGATGGGCTGATCTTGAGGATGATCTTTGTGAGGAAGGGAAGCCAAACTGGAGTGCAGCCTTAGTGCAGTGTGATTCACAGGCCCCCATCCATGCAAATCTCCTGGTGCACACATTTCCCCTCTGGATCAGAGTGAAGATCTGCAGGTCTTTCTTGGAGTCCAGGTACTCCATGTGTATAATTAAACTCTTCAGTGGGACTAGAAAAACATTTCTGTGTATTAAATAACTGAAAACAGTGTTGATTTCAATTATTGATGCCCCTCCTGAGGATGAAATGTTCTTTCATGCCTAAGTTTCCCCATAGTCCTGGTAGGCAGCTGATGTTCCCAGCTCTAGGAGGCCCTTTAACCCCAGACAGCTGAGTTTTCCTCTAAATATCAACAGATGCCTCCCTCCTCTAATTAGAGGAGGTTTAGACAAGGAAGCTTGTTTATGAAGTTAGTTATGTACACTCTCAGCTATTTTTATCTGTAACAGAATCACAATCCTTACATCTGGCTACTAACTAAACATCCTCAGCCTTTTTCTTTATAATCAGTAAAGAGAAAAAGAGGGATGAGTCTAGCAGAAAATGGAATTATTTTCTACTGTTACTGGCATGTGTCTTCCAAAAGAGAAGAGTTTCCTTGGCATGTCTGTGTTAATGTGTGTGGTTTTATTGCATTTATGCATGACTGGCCTGTAAACTCTGTGGGGAAGGCTCTTCTGTCTGCCAGGGTAGCTCACAGTTCCCCACCCTCTGCCAAGGAGGCAGAGGATCCCATTCCCTTGGGATATTTTGTATGGATTTGGCACAGGAATTGCCCAGTGCTTGGATAACAAGGTTTAAATAATCCAGTGAAACCTGGTTGTGCTTTGTTTGTTTTCAGGATCATGTGTCACAGAACGGTAATTGTGTGTCTGAGGGGATGCACTTTACAAAAAGGCCACTTTTGTGTGTGGAAAGCTGCTTGAAACTGTCCTGTTCCATGGGGCTTGCTGCTCAGTTTCTGCTGAGCTTTTCTATCCAAAGGTGGTCTGAATCCCTCCCAGACTTTGATTCTGCAGGCCATGATGGGATTTTTTAATATTGGGTTGTTACTCTCATATTTTCTGAAAAATCTTTTCACCAAAATCTTTTCTCCTAAAAAGCTGAGAAGCTTCAGAGAATTATCTAATTGCTTCTCCTGTGTTTTGCTGCTTTAAAATGTAGTATAGAAATTGTTTATCCAACATATAAATTGTTTTTAATTAATAACCAATCACAGTCCAGCTGTGTCAGACTCTGAAGAATCAGTCACAAGTTTTCATTATCATTCTTGTTAAACCTTCTGTCTATATCGTTCTCTTTCTTTAATATAGTTTTAGTATGGTATTAATATAATATAATATAATATAATATAATATAATATAATATAATATAATATAATATAATATAATATATATATATAATATAATATAATATAATATAATATATACAATATGATTAATATAATAAAATATAATAATAAAATAATAAATTAACCTTCTAAAAACATAAAATCAAATTCCTCATCTCTTACCTCATCCTAAAAACCTCACAAACTCAACACTGCTCCATGGGGCTTGCAGCTCATTTTCTGCTGAGTTTTTGTATCCAAATGTGGTCTGTATCCCTCTCAGACTTTGATTCTGGAGGCCATGATGTGATTTTTTTTAATATTGGGTGGGTGGTTTTAATTTTATTTTATTTATTTATTTAATTTATATATATATATGTAATTTTTTGGGCAGCTTTTCCATTTGTTGGCAATGACCTCTCCATTGATGGTTGCAGTGGTCCATAGAACTTGGTTAACAGTGGAAAGGCTGATGTGCAGTGGCTGCTGAGACAGAGGTGCTGAGCTGAGAGTTCTGATTGCTCTGTTTGTCCCTTCTGATTGCTCTGTGTGTCCCTTTCCTTCCCCAGGAAAGTGGAGGACTTGCAGTTCCGGGTGGAGGAAGAATCCATTACAAAAGGGGATCTGGAGGTAATTCCTTATGATCTTGCCAAAATGTGGGATCCAGAGTTGCAAAAATTACTCTGGATGTGGTAGAAATTACTCACTTGAGTAATTTCTGCCACTTTTTGCTCCCCTCTAACAATACTTTACTGATGTGCTGTGTGATTTACTGCTGTGAGCTGTCAGGATTGTTCTTTGGTGTGGTGCCCAAGGGCTGCTCACACCTGGGGCTGCTTGGAATTCATCTGTCACTCTGAGTTGCCAAGCCATGTGAAAATCTGTGTCTGAATGTGTTGAACTTACATTTTTCCACCTCTATAAATTAATTGACAGTTCGATTCCTGTCCCTGTGGTGTCCTGCTCTCAGCAGCTCATGGGCACATGGAGTCTCCTGCCTGGATGCTGTTTTAATTCCAGCCAAAATGCTGTGTATGCTGAGGTATCCTCATGTGGAATTCACTGCCTGGAGTGTGGGTTTGGCACTAGGTTTTGATAATATTTGGGTTTTTGAATCCACATCTTTTTCTCCCCTCCTTCAGAGGTTAAATGAGGCACATAAAATACAGAGCCATCTGAATATAAATGGCGTTTATGTCGCCATCTGTGAATACATGTACAATGATATTTTGCAAGCATAAAACATGGGTTTTTTTAAAACTTCTGTTTCTATAATTTGTACAAAACTTGCAAGCCTTGCTTTATTGTAGGGAAGGGCAGAAAATCCTTAAAACCCTGCCCCTGGGAAGGGCTGTTGCTCAGGGATGCTGTTGCAGTGAACATTGTGCAGGCTGAAGGGATGTTGGGATGAAGTGATGTTGGCCCTTGAGTGGGAGGCTTTTCCATGGGGAAAAGGGAACAGAAAATCTTTCTGTGGAAGCAAGGCTCTGCTCTCCAAATGTAAATCAAGGGAGTTTTCTGTCTCTTTAGCTGCAGTGCCAGGTTAGTAACAGCCAGAAATGTCAAGGGCCCTGCTCCTGTGCTTCACTGTCACTCATAGCAATAAAAGCCCAGGAAAATGGGAAATCTAGGAAATGGATATGTTGCTGTGGCTGTGATCCTGTTGGCATAAACCTCTCTTCTTCATCCAGAAGCTGAAGGAGATGTTTGACAGGGTGTAAATTAGCAGTGCACTGCTAGCAGACCTTTGTGGGAGCACAGCAAGTGCAGTTTCTGCCTGTTGTGTGGGAGCAAAATCAGATTTCTGTTCATCCCTGAGCTGACAGCTTTCTCACAGTGCCCTAGGGAAGGGTGGTTGGTGCATGCATCATTCCCTTTGAGAGCAGTGAATTGTCCCTTTCTAAGCTCCAAGTGTTTAAGCCTGGCTGTGTAATTGTGGCAGTGGGACCAGGGTTGGTATATTTGGATTTTTTTTTTTTTTAAGCCACTATGATGATAAGCTGCTATGGCTAAGGGCTCCCATTCTCAGTTTGGGACTCACAGTCTTGGATTTAATTTTCCTTTGGGCTGAGAAGGAATTGTTTTGCAATGGGGATGTGGCCAAGCTTTCAGCAGGACATTATGGTCCTGTCCTCACTTCCATGCTTGTCTGTACAAAAGGACAAATAATTTAGGAATGCTTGATTTCCCCTGACCCAGGGAACTGGCATTCTCTCTATGAGCCCAGCATCAGTCCCAGCACAGGCTCTGGCAGAGGGCTTGGCTGGGGCCAGATTTTACATCTTGTCTGCCTAATTTGCATGTCCAGACTGAATGATTGACCCACTGGAGTTAATTCTCACCTTCCTGCTGTTTTTTGTGGAGACAGTTAAGCTTTCCAGAAGCAAGTAATTAACTGGAAGAAAAAAATGTGTTGCTGGCCTGAAGATACAGAGAGATCAAGGTTTTGGACTTTGATAGAGCAGCTGTGGATTTAGCCCTGAAATGTAGTTATGAATTCAGCCCAGTTTTGATCCTGCTTGGCAGCTGATGCTGTAGTGATTTGGGAGATGAAAAACAAATGCAGGAAAAGCTTTCAAGAGCTTTGAAAGATGAAAAGCTAATGTAGGAAAAGCTTTCAGGAAAGACTTTTTGTGGTGGAAAACCATGGTTTACAGGAAGTATTATCCTCATCAAGGAACTCTCTCGTGCTCATCTCCTGCATCCTGCAGCATGCCTTGAATGCCAGTGGAAGTCAGTTTATAATTTGTGAACAGTAATTTAAGGCTAATAGCTGCAAATAAATCTGAAATTAATATCTGGGCTTCCTCAAAGTGCAAGAAAACTTTGGATGTGAGGTTGTGACTCATACTGGCTAGTACTAGCAAACCAATTTACACCAAATAATGAAGGATTGAATGTAAACCTAAAATTTAAGGACTGTAAAACAGTTAATCTACTTTTTTCCATGGTTTTTTGTTTGTTTTTTTCCCCTCTATTTTAATATGTTTTTCCAGAGTTGGAAAATAGCAGAATTAATAGATACTGAGCAAGAATATCTGGTGGGACTGAGAGCTTGATTGGGCACTTGTGTAAACCTAGAGAGAATCTCTTTGACAAGTCCAGAGATGAGTTTTGTAATAGGTCAGCAAATATCTGATGTGCTGCCACCAGTTAATTAATTGGTATCAACAGATTTCTTTTTTTTGTGAAATCAATTCTGGAGCTCCCTCTCGAGATGTGAATCTTTGAGCTTTACAGGGAGCAGAATTAATTTTATTTAATTAATTAAATGCCTCTTTTTTTTTTTTAATTAGGATGCAATAAGCCAACCTCTACACTTAAGTTATATTATTTGGGGCTTTGATAATATTTGGGTTTTTGAATCCACATCTTTTTCTCCCCTCCTTCAGGGGTTAAATAAGGCACATAAAATACAGAGCTATCTGAATATACATGGCAGTTATGTCACCATCTATGAATTCATGTACAATGATATTTTGCAAGCATAAAACACGGATTTTTAAAAAATTTCTGTTTCTATAATTTGTACTCAACTTGCCAAGCCTTGATTTATTGTAGGGAAGGGCAGAAAATCCTTAAAACTGGCTCCAATAGAAAGAGGGGGCAGGAAATAATTACATGGAAAATGAAGGGCAAAAAATGGGGGTAAAAATGATTCTGAGCAGGTTTGTTTGCTTTTTTGCTAGATTAATTTTTTTAAATTTCATAGATTAATTAATTCTAAGGAAAATGTGGGTTTTGTAAGCTAAAAAAATGTGAAGGCCAGAGTGTGCATGCACCTTCTCATCTCTCCTCTTTTATTGATAGGGAATTTTACATGATATTACAGTGGTGGTTGTGAAGTGCTGAGCTTTGCTACAAAGTGCAGCTTTATGATATTTCAGCTTTAAAAGTGAAAGGCACTGAAGCAATGCCCAGAGCCAGTGCTCCTGGATTTGGGTAGATAACATGAACTTCTTGTGCTTAGCTGAATCATTTGTCAAAAAAAAAATCAAAAACAACCTTGAAAACAAACCACCAACCAACCAAAAATCTCAAAACCAACCAACGAAAAAAGTTCTGTTTTCTTGCGCCAAAATTAGTAGAGTCTTACTGTACAGAAGTCATTTTGAAATTCATGTCAGGCCTGCTTAAACTGAAAGCACTCATTTACAGAACAGATTGGGATCTCAATTCCCTGATCAGTGCAGTGTGTTTTTTGTTTTACAACATGCCATGCACAGTATGACCTGGGGTTTTTCCCCACTTAGTGTAGGATTCTCACTGTCTCCAGAGCAAAAAGAGGATGGGAACTTCCAGCTCTTTTCAGTCTGCCTTGTGACTCTTCTTGAGGAAAAATGTGGAGAATCATTGCAATGTCTTTGCACTGTCTGTGTATACAAGGGCCTTGTATGGTGGGAGCTTTGCTTTTTAGGAAGTGCCTTCAGCTGATGCAGGAAGACTCTGGAGCAGGTTTCTAATGCAGAAGGATGTTTTCCCATCACAAATTCACTTTTCTTGTGAAGAGCCACTACCAGTACCATGTAAAATCCCGTAGGGACCGTTTCCTGTTTGGTTGGATTTTTCCTCCCTGTCTGGGTTTTTATTCTCTTCCTGTTGTGAACAGCCTTTCCTCGTCTTGTTCTCTGGAGATGATGTTGCAGCCTTCTCTCTCCCTCCCTCTCTCTCTCTCTCTCCCTTCCCTGCTCCCCTCTCCACTGTTCTTTTTTCTCTCTGTGTGAGCAGACTCAGACGCAGTTGGAGCATGCCCGAATTCGGGAGCTCGAGCAGAGCCTGCTGTTTGAGAAGGCACAGGCTGAAAAACTCCTCAGAGAATTAGAGGACACCAGGGTAATGCACCCTCACCTGCCCTGCCTGCAGACAGCGCTTGCACTGCCCTGGTGCTCATCATGCCTTGCTTTGGGTTTCTTTCTTTTGGTTTTTGTGGGGTTGATTGATTTTGGCTTGAACTTAAGCTTCCTTGATTTTGTTTGGTTTTTTATTTGCTCTCTTTCCCAGAAATAGTAGTATGATATGTTTTCTAGCTTTGCTTCTCTTATGGGGAACTCGTTTCTCAGATTGAGCTTGCTTCTCTGCCCCATGCCACCATCTGACACATGAGCTCCTACAATTCATTTTTCAATTAACATATCCCAATAATATCCTGCACAATTCATTCTGCCTTGAGGCCCCCCCAGGCTGTAAGAGGAAATAACATTGCAATCAACATTCCAGTCTCCGCTGCCAGTAGTGGGAGCTGCCATCTGAAGTGGAAGGTGCTGGTGGATGCAGGTGGGCCCACTCTGATCCTTGGCCGTGCCTGCAACAGGACAGGTTGCCCAGAGGAATCCTAAAAGCAGCCAGATGTGGAGAGGGCTTTTTCATGCTGGTGTGGTGTGGGAAGCAGCAAACTTGCTGCAGTGAGCAGCAATGGATTTGAGAGCTGTAGAAAACACAAATGGGAGTGTCTCCAAAAGGTCTGGATGGTCTGAAGCCCCCCATGCCCATCTGAAATAATGACTAGCAGCCTCCTGGGCTGATGGCTGCTGGGCAAATGGCAATTGAAATGAAGTGAAATTGATCTCTTGGAGTTTGGCTCAGTTTCCTTCGTTCTCTTGCCTTTTTCTAATGTTTCATCCTCTTCTCCATCCATAGTGGCAGCACCCTGTACTCCCTGTGACTTGCAGAGGGAGTTCAGCCCTGCCAGGTTACATTCAGATGGCAAAACATGGATCCATAGCCCTTAAGCTCAATGTGTACCACGGCCAGATTTATTGTCTTGCATCCTCTAGCCTCCTTTTGTTATTTTGACTTTGCTAATAAACTCTAACAAGTACTCATATGTAAAAATCCCTTTTCCTTTTTACACCAGGGGAAACAAATTCCTTTACAGAAGAGAGGTCTGCAGGCTGAGGATTGCTGAGCAATAAAGGAAACATGATATGCTTAATGCTGGGTTTGATGCTTGTGAAATTCCTGCATGTGCAGTCACATCTCCTCTGTGCATCATCTGGCAAGATGCCTGGTCTGGAAACATAATGCCCTTCCAGGACATTATTTTCCATAAACCACTGTTGCTCCCTAGTGAATTTCAAGGGTTATTTCCAAGGTGTTTTTCTGTGGAAAGCAAGAGGTTTGTATTAGGAAAAAATAAATTGTAATTGGCGCAGACATAACTGTGAGTTCTCAGTGCTGGTTACGTGTCACTATAGGGCACGAAACACGATGCTGCTCTCAGGGTGAAAAAAGGAAAGTTTATTTTCTGACTCCAACATTTATAGATTTTTAAAAGTGACAGTGGATTGGAGGGTGAAAGTGCCACCTCTCCAATGACACTAGACAAACTAACAGTCTGTCAAATTTCTCCTCTGTCTCCCTGATTTTTTAAGATTTTCTAAGCCTTCTAATGTTTATATTCTTGTAAAGAACTTTCTCACACACCTTCTGTAAATAACTTATTGTTTTGCATTCTTTTATAAAAGAAGAGAAATTTGATAGACTGTTGGTTTGCCCAGTGTCATTGGAGAGGTGGCACTTTCACCCTCCAATCCACTGTCACTTTTGGAAAACTATAAATGTTGGAGTCAGAAAATAAACTTCCCATTTTTTTCACACCTTAAAAGCAGCAGTGTGTGCGCTCGTGTTGTTTCGTGTCCTATAACGACACTCCTCCTCCATAAAAGAATGCAAGACAATAAGTTATTTACAGAAAGTGTGTGAGAAAGTTTGTTACAAGAATGTGAACATTAGAATGCTTAGAAAATCTTAAAAAATCGGGGCGACAGTTATGCTGGTGCAAAACTGTGCTCAGGTTGGTGTTGCTGTAGGACACAAAAGAACACAAGCGCACACCACTGTTCTCAAGGTGAAGAAAAAGGGAAGTTTATTTTCTGACTCCAACATTTATAGCTTTCCAAGAGTGACGGTGGATTGGAGGGTGACAGTGCCACCTCTCCAATGACACTGGACAAACCAACAGTCCATCAACTTTCTCCTCCTCCATAAAGGAATGCAAAACAATGAGTTATTTACAGAAAGTGTGTGAGGAAGTTCACTACAAGAATGTCAACATCAGAAGGCCTAGAAAATCTTAAAAAATCAGGGCGACAGGTTGGAGGGCACCAGGTGCTCTCCACCTCTTCCTTTGAAATTTGATGCACTTTGGATTTATTTCCACTGGAGAACTCTTGCTAAGGGGGGAGGTGTGGCGATGAGGGGTGCACTGACCTTGTGTTTGTGGTGTTGCAGCTGACCACGGTGGCAGAGCAGTCCCGGATCCTGCAGCTGGAGGAGGAGCTGAGCCTGAGGCGCAGCGAGGTGGACGAGCTCCGGCAGTGCCTGCAGAGCTCGCAGCAGGCAGAGAGCCCCGAGCACAGCCTGGGCCTGCACTCCGAGGCCCTGAGGCTGAGGGATCAGCTGCTCTCTGCCAACAAGGAGCACCAGAAGGAGAGCAGCCAGCTGAAGGAGAAGTATGAGAAAACACTAAAGAAATACCAGCAGGAGATGGAGAAGCTGAAGTCTGTCAATGAGAAGTACTCGCAGGAGATTGTTGACCTGAAGCATAAAGTTCAGCAGGCCACTAATGAGAACATGGGGCTCATGGACAACTGGAAGTCCAAGTTGGACACGTTAGCTTCGGACCACCAGAAGTCTCTGGAGGACCTGAAAGCCACGCTCAACTCAGGCCCTGACACCCAGCACAAGGAGATTGTGGAGCTGAAGGCAGTGGTGGAGAGTATAAAGTTGGAGCACCAGCTTGAGTTGGAGAACCTGAAAGCAAAGCACGACATTGAGACAGCTGTCCATATAAAGGAGAAAGAGAGTCTCAAACTGAAGCTGCAGGAGGCTTTGGATGAAGTGGAAAAAAGCAACAACAACTGGAAAATGCAACTGGAAACCAAAAGCAGTCAGCACCTTCTTGAGCTCCAGGATGTGAAGGACAAGTGTCGAGATGCTGAGCTGAGGGTGCATGAACTGGAGAAACTTCATGGTGAATACACAGATCAGACAGAAGCAATAGCTTTCTTGAAAGAGCAGATATCTTTGGCTGAAAAGAAGATGTTGGACTATGAAACATTACAGAAAACAGAAGCCCACAGCAAACAGGAAATCCAAAGATTGCAGGAAAAAGTGCTTGTCTTAGAGAACAAGCTGCAGTCCATGGAGGCCCTGCATCCTTCTCAGCATGCAAATGTATGACTTTGGGGTCATTTTGCTGTTTATTATCACTGTTGGTAACTCCTCAGCCACTGCCTTGTGTAGTTTCCTGAGGCTTCAAATATCTGGATGTTTTTTTCTTCCACTAACAGTGTTCTTTCTGCCCTGCATCTCCAGGCTGAAGGTGTCAATCCACTCTAGAAAGCCAGTGGGACAGTGGGACAATTAGGAAAAGGAGCAAGTGGGGCCACAACTGGGTTTGGAGGCTGCTGTGGTAGCAAACCAGGGCTGTCATGGTTTGTCAGGGTGGGCTCTCATGCTGAGCAAGCATGTTTTGAGCTGGAAAACCATCATTCCTACAATGCAGTTGAATTTATTCTCTAATAAATTCCTGCAAGGGACTCAGCAGCTTTGGTGTGCTGTTGGGCAAGGCTCTTTAGGGGTTCTAGAAGGATAGAGTGGAAAAAGAGTCAGCCTTGCTCAGCACCTGGAGCAAGAGAGGTGCAGTGAGTGGCTGCACTGTGGGATGGGATGGGGCTGTGTCAACAGCAGGGCAGGGGCTCCATATCACATGTGGGAGACAGGGAAATGCTGGTGTTGAGGGTTAGAGTGGAAAAGCTGCCAGCAAGGGTCAGAATGGCACCAGGCTGGGGAAATAAAATGCCTGATTGAATATGAGACCAGGGAGGGCTGAAATAAGAGCAATCATATGGAGGGGTCAATTTACTGAAGCCTTTGTGTCTAAGTCATCTTTTTTTTGTTTGTTTGTTTGACTATTTGCCACAGGATGCATCATCCTGCCATTGTGTGTGGCACAAGGAATTGTGGCTGGTTCTGCACTGTAGTGAGCAGGGAGTGCTACTCATGGGGGACTGGGCCCCTATTTGTGTTTGGATTTTGCATGAGAAATGAGGAAAAACCCAATTTACATCCTGTGGGGATGCAGAAAATTAAAATAAGCTGTAGAATGTGCACATTTTAAGAATACTATGTTGAAATTTCAGTGGTGATGTAGTTTCTGTTCCAGACAGAGATGCCAATGAATTGAATTCAATGCCTGTGGTTAATTTCCCAACATGAGCAGCCCCATTGAAAGCAGTTGCACCTCCAGGGAGCAAAGTCAAGCCATGAATTCCATGTTGTCCAAGTCAGAACTCCACACCTTAGAAATAGGCACACTGAGGACAACAAAGGGAAAGGCCAAGGAGGAATCTCCAGCACTAATGATGTTTGAAGGGTTGCTCCAGGATGTTTCATCCAATAAGGACAGTTGGGAACAATAAGTACAGCCAGGACTCTGGGAAAAAGAGGTTGTTATTACAACATGTAACACATTATAGCCGATATTCAAACAGGAATGAATGGAAAAGAAGGAGCTGGAGCCTTGTTCCAGAGCCCTTCAGATAAATGGAAGGGCTCTGGGGGATATTGATACTGGATTAGAACCAGGGAAGTCTTGAAGTAATTATTTCAGCTATAAAAATTAAAATCAGGAGAATGTGGGAAGAAATGCATGGGTGAAAGCCTTTGAGTATCATGGGGCAAGTTCTATTTAAATTGTCTTAGTTAATTTAAAGTAACTGCAGTATTCACTGTCCAGGTTACTTTAAACAAGCAAAGGTGTCTTGTGACAGCCTTTCCTAGACCTTCAAGGGAGAGCCACAACTGCTTCCCAGCAGCAGTTAAATAGTTTTTTCCATACCAAAAGTACATCAGGAAGCATATTTCTGCTCTGGGGGTTCTCCTGCTTCTGTTTGACTTGTTCAGAGAACTGGCCTTGGGGCTCGTGACTGTGGTGGCCACAGCAGCTGCTGGCTCTGGGCATGTGCTGAGGTCCCAGCAAAGGCTGCTGGATGGGAGGAGGTGTGAAGGGCTCAGTTGTGGCCTCTGCCACAGAAAACTTGGCACTGGAAGCTCTGTAGTCTCTGGATCTTCATTGCAATATAGAAAAGAGGGTGGGGAAAAAGCAGAATCGCCTGTATGGACACGGCATTTGCTTCGTTATTATTTTTATGAATGCATTAGTTCTCTAATAAATTACTGTTTCATCAACCTTTTTATAACTTTGGGCACAGCTAGGTTCTGCAGAAGTTGAGGAACTTGCTGACTGGTAGGTGTCAAGCTGCATGCTGGAGGGCATTTGCAGTTGGGTGTTTGCTGAGATTGCCCAGAGGTGCCTGGTCTAGGGGACAGCAGCTCCTCCATCCCTGTGTGTGCAGGGCTGAACCAGAACCTGGGGGGAAAACTCGAGCTCTGTTCTCACCTGGGTGAGTCCTGCAGGTGAGCTCACCTGGGGGTTGTGTCTGGGCACTCTGGTCAGCCTCAGGAGTGCCCAGCTGGACAAGTGGCTCCTCAAAAAAACCTTTATTTCCCTCTTGGGAAGGATGTAAAACATCCTAACTTGGACATGGGATACCTTCTGCTTTGGATGGGGCTTTGTGGTTGTTAACTTCTGCTTATCTTTGGGTAAAGGGTTAGTTTATATCTTACATTTTACATTTATTCCAGATGATTGAGACTAATGATATTTCAGAAGAAAAGATAAAGATGAAGCAGACTATGGAAGGTATGAAGTTATATTATTTTTATCCTGCCCTAGTGACTTGTACACTTTCTCTTCTTCTCACTTTCTGCTCTTGCAGGGATGGCTGCATGGCAGGGGTTTAGGAGGACATTTCATCTGTCAAAATTTGCCAAATGACATTTGTTGTCTGGATTTGTTTTTTCCTTCTAATCAAGCTGAGCATATGCAGGGGTGGATGTTTTTACCTGTGTTAGATACTCTCCATGCAGATGGAGACAAATCTGGGGAAATAGGTGCATTTCCATCCCATTTTCCATCCCATGATTTTCACAGCAGGTAAAATTCAGAGCTTAATTAAATGCTATTTGCTCACAGGAGAGGAGTTATTAGATATTAATGTGACTGGCTTCAAATAATGATAGTTACTTTTTATTAAGCTCACTATAAATCAAGTCCATCGTTTTAACAAAATGTGAGACTTCACACACTCAGGAAACTTGTATAAAGTGTATTTCAACCTGAACTGCACTCAGCCCCCTCACAGAGGGTGAGCTGTAACAGAGTCTCAGCAATAGCAGAGCTGGATTCAGTGGTATTTTGTCCTATTTCCATTGCCCTCAGTTCAAGCCAGTCATTGCCCACAAGCTTGTCTGTTTTTGCAGATATGGGATTCTGTAGAACTCATGTAGGTTATACTCCATCCCTGGAAGTGCCCAGGGACAGGTTGGACAGGGCTTGGAGCAGCCTGGGATAGTGGAAGGTGTCCCTGCCCAAAGCTGGGGTGTGGAATAAGATCATCTTTAAGTTCTTTCCAAACCAAACTATTCTATGTTTCTACACCAAATTGTTTGCTGATTAACAGGTAATTCCTACCTAGTGCCTTAACTAGATCCAGCAGCCACTGCTCTGAATGGCCACTCAGTCCATGTATGCATTGTTTCCACACTGAATAAGCCCCAGAAAGATGTTCTGAAAACAATCAGGTCAGATTTGAGCCACAAAAGCATCAGACTTCAGATCTGCAGCTCTGAGCATGGAAATGCATCAGTTCCAGAAAACATGTCTTTTGAAACAGTCTCTCCTGGTCCGTGCTGTGCTCCTGACACCTTCCCAATTTGCACAAAGCATTTTCCAGCCCTCTCATCCTGGTCTTTTCATTCCCCCACAGATCTCCAGGACAAGCTGAGTAAAAGAGACAAAGAGGTGTCATCCCTGGTGACCCAGACTGAAACTCTAAGGGCCCAAGTAAGTGGTAAGTTTCCCTAATCCAGTGTTGGGGGGAATGAAATGTTTCCCTGCTTGTCCCACAGCCTGGTGTTGAACAAGAGCCCAGAGCTGAAATAGGCTGATGTAAAACATTATGCTGCTGGTTTTTTAATGGCTATTGCTGGTAAAAATTAATTCGGGAATTGAACACAAACTGCAGCAGATATTTGTGTCCTGTGAGGGAGGGTTTGGGTTTGTTTATGTGCAAAGTTAATGAAGGAGAAGTTAGTCAAGCTGGGTGTGTCCCCTTAACTACAGCCAGTCAAGAGTTAATGATACCTGTGCTTTTAGGAGTAGGAATTGGGAAAGAGCAAAAAACAGGGATATAATAAAGGACTAAGTGACCTTTCTTCTTCTGAATCCTCTGCTTCTCATAGCTTTGGAAAACAAATGCAAAACAGCAGAAAAGAAGGCTGATTCAGTGCTCAAAGAAAAGAAGAGGTTGGAAGGAGAACTGGAAGCCTTGACCAAGAAAACACATGATGCCTCAGGGCAGCTGGTCCTGATCAGCCAGGAGCTGCTCAAGAAGGAAAGGTCAGTGTGCAGGGTGTGCAGGTCTGGAGGACAGAGCTGCAGACAGGGGGAATCTGTGAATATTCATGTTCCTGAGCAGGAGACAGAGGGGCTCTGTGAATATTCTTGTTCCTTCTGGTACTGTGATGACCACCAGAGGAAATGTGGGGTTGCACTGTTGAAATCCAGCCCGCAGCTTTCCCTTTCTTTAGAGATGCTGATGTGTGAATTTGGTTGGAATTAGAGGCTGTGAATGCTCAAAAGGCACGGCCCTTTCACTGCTTGCCAGGAGCTGCAAGGCAGCTCAGAGGAGATGCTGAACAAAGTCACTACAGGCCAGCCAGGCTGGCTGCTGCCCTGCTCAAGCAGTGCCTGTGCAGTGCCAGTCTCACAGCTGGCAAAGTGGGACAAGAAAAGAGTGGTGGGAGCTAGGTCAGATTTGCTCACTGGCCTTTCTTTGGATCTGTAAGCAAAGGTGGGAGGGAGCACAGCAGGGCTCCAGTGATGTTTGGGCTCTGGGAATGTCTTCATCTCTTCCTGCTGCTGCTTGCATGTGAAAAATGCATATTTTATGATTGGCTTTTGGCAAATATTAAAATGCGTATTAGATGTGTTATGTTAGAAAGTTATGCTGTATTAATTCTCTTAAGCAGTGTGTTAAATATAGTTTTAGGTTGTACCATAATGTTAAAATAGAAACTATGCTATGTAAGGTACTTTTTAACTAGTTCAAGAAAGGGATGAGATAATCAAGAAATTCTTTGCACACAGATAACAGCAACAAGACACTAAGATCCCAAAGAGAAGAATTATTGCCTCCTTATAGTGAAGAACTGTTCTCCTTGCAGACTCTATGGAGTCTGACCATGATTTATTTACAAGATGAAGGGGGGGGGAAGTTGCCAATAACCAGAAAACACCCTTTGTTTGACAAGAATTTTTGAATCATGCATGAATATTCAACAGGCTATTGCTTTTAAGGGTTAGTCCTTTGTTAGTGAGGATCCCTTGTTTTCAAGAGGAAAGCATCCGAACATTCGTAATTCTTTGCTTTTATTGTCCTACCTCTGATTGCCCAAATTCTTACTGCTCTGATTTGTATTACTATTTTTACATCCATTTCATTACTGTTGAGCTTTTAACATTTTAAAGCAAGGAGTGACTGTTGTTTCTCACGCGTCAGGAGCCTGAACGAGCTGCGGGCGCTGCTGCTGGAGGCGAACCGGCACTCGCCGGGGCCGGAGCGCGACCTCAGCCGGGAGGTGCACAAGGCGGAGTGGAGGCTCAAGGAGCAGAAGCTCAAGGATGACATCAAGGGGCTGCGGGAGAAACTGGTTGTGCTGGTGAGGGCCCTGAAACCCGTCCTGTGTTGGATAATGCTCTTTTCCTGAGCCAGAGATGGGGTAGCTGAGAGGCATTTTTAAAAAGTTTTATTTTATTTTTAGTTTTATGAGAAGGGTGAGATAATGTAGATGTTATATTATAATTAGAAGTTAACTATTTTTTAATTACAACACACTATATATTGTGTTATTGAGGCTATTATAATTAGAAGTTAACTCATTTTTAATTACAATACACTATCAGTGTTTCTTGGTTTATTAATTTTTTCTTACATCATGCTGTAGATATTGTAATTATTTAAAACTATCTCTCGTGGGTCCCACTGCAATGTATGTTTATAGTTCTATTTTTCTAAAGTATTTTGTTTTATTTGTAGTTTGTTTTATTTGTTTTTTATTTTGTTTTATTAGTTTTTTATTTTGTTTTATTAGTTTTATATTTTGTTTCATTACGTTTTATTTGTAGCATTTATTTCCTACATTTCCCCCTCTCTCTTGGATAGAAAAAGCTTTTTTTGATGGTTTTGTTTATTGTTTGTTGTGTATGGTGAAGTATATAAGGTAACCTTATATAGCTTCTGTTTAACTTTATATAACCTTCTGTCAAACTTTAAAACCTTTTTATAAATTTATTTCCTACAATCCTGGGCACAGCCTAGGGGCTGGAGGGCTCTGTTGAGGGGAGTGGAGAGTGAGGGATCTGAGCCCTTCACTCTTGCTCCAGGTCTTTGTGTTTTCTTTTGTGCTGCTGAGCATCTGACGGGAATTCTCTTGACAGTGACTGAGCTGTGGCCTGGCTTAGCAGCACCTCATTACACAACAAAGATACCCACATGTCATTTATCACAGAATATCCCAAGTTGGAAAGGCCACAAGGATCATCCAGTCCCGCTCCTGGCCCTGCTCAGGACACCCCAACAATCACATCTGCCTGGGAGCATTGTCCAAACTCTCCTGGAGCTCTGGCAGCCTCGGGGGCCGTGCCCATTCCCTGGGCAGCCTGGGCAGTGCCAGCACCCTCTGGGGAAGAACCTTTCCCTGATACCCAGCCTAAACCTCCCCTGGCACAGCTCTGACCATTCCCTGGGTCCTGACCCGGGTCACAGGAGCAGAGGTCAGTGTGTGCCTCTCTGCTTCCCCTCGTGAGGAAGCTGTAGCCTCCTGTGTCCTTCTCCAGTGTTTTTCTGTTCACTCAGGTTTTAGATCCATGGCTAAATAGGGCTACAGTTTGTGGGAGGAACTGAAGGTGGTTCAGCTACCCCATGTGTTTTACAGATTCTCTGATCCAAGAATAAGCAGTGTCCTCAAATTCCCGTGTACTTCAACGTCCTCCAGTGGCTGAGATATGAATAATTGATTTGAAGTGCTGGGAGCAAACTGAAGCTGCTTCTGGTCACTTGATCTGAGCTGTGCTCTGCCCCCATCTGCTGCTGAAATTGCAGTGTGGTTCTAGGCATTATATGGATTTATACCTTGAGTTTCTGCAGCTCTTGGTGTGAGAATCCTTAAAGTCAGAGGGTTTGGGGAAAGCTGCAAAAGGCAGGCCTCAGAGGCAGCAGAACTGTGGTTAGAGCTAAGCAGCAGCCATGAGATTGGTCAGCAGAAAAATTATGTAAGAAGTGGAAAAGTAAGGACAAATAGAACAATGGTCTGTGTATTAACACTTGTCTAGAATAACTCCCTAAGCTGCAGAAAAGTATATCTAGGGAGATAATAGGAAGTTCTAAACTTAATAATGGAGCTCTGTGCATTGTGTTTTAAGGCTTATAAGCAGGTATTGTATTCAGAATAAGCAAGCGTTGTTTAACCAAAGGTACGTGTGCTCACGGTGGTTGGATGGAACTACTGTCAATGTGCTTTTGCTTTGTATGATTGGTTGTGGTGGTTCCAGTTGTGGGTTTCTCTGGGCCTGGATTGAAAGCACTTGAGACAGTAGTTCATGTTCAGACTCAGGTGTTTATTATTTCTTATCAGTAAAACAGTCTCACTGCTGTGAGTGTGGCAGCTTTTCATTAGAAGGCACAAAATGGCCAACAAGCTCTTGGTACAAGGTCTTTTAAGACTAAACGATTCAATTAAGAACTGACACCTAGATTATTTTTCCTTTTAACCCAATAACTGACCCCAAAGAGCCCACAATGTGTATTTTTCCACCCAATTACAAAATGCCACCCAAACCCATGAAGAAGGAGGAAGAAGCAGCATGAAGAAGAAACCCAGGATGACACCCTGTGCCCTCCATCTTGCTTCCATCCACAACATGCTAAAAATCCCAAAACCTAAATTTCTCACCAAGTGATACACCTACACTACTCTCTATAATCTATTTCACGCTCCAGTGGGTTCCAGTCTATTCTGGAGTCTAGGAAACTTTCTCCATGGATGAGGGTCAAAGTCAGTGCTCCCCTGGGGGTCAGGGCACCCCAGAGCAGACAGAGAAATATTCCCAGTGCCCTGGGTTTCCACAATTGGTCAGAAAACTTTGAAAGTGACTTGTAAAATTGAGCTCTTGGTCTGCTGACTGGGTTGTGGGTTGGTGGCATCTTCCCATTGTCATAACCACGTAATGAGACTGATGCTGGAAAAAAAACCAGCTCGAGATCCCTTCCCCAGTAGTCCCGTCCCGTTGGTGATTTGTACAGAGACCCTGGCTAGCAATGCTTGGTTTTGCTGTAACATCTCCTGTTGGGAAGGATGAAAGTTTGACAAGAAAGTCTCACAGATATGTGTGCTTAGCAGAAAGATTTTTGAATTTGGAGTCTGAAGAAGGAATAGAAATGGAAGCAAGTTTTGATACAGAAGAAAAGAATTGCTGAGCCAGTCTTACTGGATAACCAAGGAGGCAAAGGGTGTGTTAGTTAGAAGGGGTTTTTATGGCTTAGAGCAAAGGAAAACCCACCTCAAACAAGAAGATGTTTTTACCAAGCAGGAAGATGGCACAGGCAAACAAGTCAGCAAAGTTGCAAGTAGAAAAAAGGTCTCCGAATTTTCCACTGCAAGAAAACTGAAAAACAACTTCTAGCTTAAACTGTAATGTACTGACTTTTAGTGATTGGGGACTTTTAGTAACATGAATATGGTAATTACAGGAGTTATTGTAGGCTATAGATAAAAGTTAAGGTATAGATTGGTTCTACTGTATGAAGATGCTCAGCAAAGAAAAGTCTATAATGCATTGTAACCAAAACTCAGGGTGTCCAGGCCTGCCTGCAGCTGGAGCTGACAGCTGTAGGCACAGCTCTGTCACCCATGGACTGCTGTAACGTCTTGGATGGAATAAACTGCATTTTGGAGAGCTGCTGGGAGTCCCCCATCCCTCTTTTTGGCTCTTACACTCTCCCATTTTCCCTTTGCTGCCCCAGGACAAGGAGAAGGCGGCGCCGGAGCAGCGGCGGTTCTCGCTGATCGACCCCTCCTCGGAGTCCGAGGTGATCCGGCTGCAGCACCGGCTCGTCAGCACTGAGGACGTGCTGCGCAACGCCCTGGAGCAGGGACACCAGATGGAGAAGCTCATGGAAGCCATGAGGCTCTCCTCTGAGAAAACACAGGTACAACCTCAGCAAACAGGGCTGCTTAGCCCTCATCTGTGGCATTCACATTCTCTGAACGCGATTCCTTCACCCAGAAGCAGGATTGGGTGTCACATTGCGCCATGCCAGTGCTTGGGTCTCTTGTTGAACTCCCCATCCTTTGGCAGGCATGCAAAAACTCTGATGGATGGAGAGTCCAGAAAGTTCTCCCGTCTCAGACATGCAGATTTGTTCAGCTAATGCTGCTAAAATCAATAATGCTTTGAGGAAGGCAGCCAGCAGGTTGTGCCTGTGTGTGGCATTCACATTCTCTGGAAAAATTCCTTCTCAGCTTCCCAGGATTTTTCTCCTGGGAAGCTGAGAAGCCTCAGAGAAAAGGAAAACAATTCTTATCTCATTTGCCTCTCCTGTGTTGTGCTCATGTGGAATGTGTTTGGACATTGTTTACCCACAGGTGATTGTTCCATGGGATTCTGCTGTGAGTTGTTTTCACTCTTTGGCCAATCAGGGCCAAGCTGTGTCAGGACTCTGGAGAGAGTCACAAGTTTTCATTATTACCTTTTCAGCATTCAGTAATTCAGTATTCTTTAGTATAGTATAGTATTATTTAATATAATATAGTATAATAAAGTAATAAATTAGCCTTCTGATAAGATGGAGTCAGGTTCATCATTCTTCCCTCCTTTCTTTGTGTGGAGTGGGCAGCTAAGGAAGGACAGGGCAGTCTTGCCAGATTTAAGTGCTTGTAAGCAAAACCACCAGGATCTGTGTCCCTCTTCAGTAAGTGTTGTCTGTTTTCCATTGCAGACTGTTGGAAATTCTGGGTCTGCTAATGGGATTCACCAGCAGGATAAATCCCACAAGCAAGAGGTAAGTTTTGAGCAGAGTGTTATTTAAAAGAGTATCTGCTTTGTGTGGTTTCTTGCCTGCTGTGGTGGGGACAGCACTTGGCTGGGGGTAGTTCTGCCAGCACAGCTTGACTGTGTCATTGCCACAGCAAAAGCAAGAGGCTGTGCACAACTGCTGTTCCCAGGTGTGGCGGGAAGCTCACTAGAAACCCCCTGAAGCCATGGGGAAGGTGGTGGTGTGGGGCACACAGACAGGGGCAGGGCAAAGGGAGCTTCCCCACAGTCTCCTGGGTCAGTGCTGTGTGACACATCTCCTGGCAGCCCCTGCTGGAACCTGCTCAGCCTCAGCTCTCTGCTGTCCCCTTTGCATGGGTGGCATTTGTGGGACATGCTGTGCTGGCCTCCCACAGCAGACTTCATCCACACATACTGGGCAGAGCAATTGGCATTCTGCTCCACACCTCTTGCAAAAAAAGCCTCTGTGCTTCCCAAAAAAGCCTCTGCTTTTGCCTAACAAGTTCTGTTTTTTTCCAGGAGAAGCTCTGATAGAGAAGAGGTGGAAAGGATCATTTCACGCCAGTATCAGCTCCTCTGCACAGTCAGGAAAAACAACACCACATCTGGCTTTAGCACCTCCAAAAGACCACACACAGTATTTTCACTTTAAAGCAGGACAATGTTTATAATGTACTAACTGATGTAATCAGGACAATCCCAGAGTCCAGTTTTCCAAGACAGCCATTGTTCCAGGAGGGAGCAGAAAGACCTCTCTGGGTTTGGTTTCTTACTTGTATTGGTTTTGACTGTGGAATTTGTATTGTTTGAGCTGCCCTTGTCCCACCAGCTGATGTGGTTTGGATGACAGCTGCCCTAACCTGTGGCTCAAGTGTCAGTGGGACCCCACAGGAGCTGCAGAGGGATTTGCCTGTGGTGTTCAAAGCATGTGCCCACAGGCTGCACCCTTCCCACAGGGTCTGGCCCTTCCCTCCCACACACCCTGGTGTCCTGAGGACCTGCACAAGTGAGTGAGACCTGCTGGGCTGATGATGTGAGGTTTGGGGACGTGTTCCCCTCCTCCCTTTTGGAAGACATCACTGTTTTAGAGCAGAACCTGCACTTAGTTTCTGTATTATAGCATGTCATGGGAAATAATCCAATTTCAGAGGGATATTTATTTTGTTTCTTCTCCCCTGGCATTTGGGGAAGGAGCTGTGGTGGCTGCTCTGAGTTTGGGGTCAGGCACACCCTGCCTGGGTGTATTTGCCCTTTTTCCTGCAGTGGGATCTCTGAGCAGGCTGCTGGAGTCCTGTGCCATACCCATCTGTCCAGCTGGCTGCCCCTCTCTCCTGGGCGGTTCCTGGGCTCTGTTTTGAGGTGGACTGTTTGTCAGGACTCCACAGGTGCTGGATCTCAGCATTGCTGGCCTTGGAGCTCCATGCTGGGGGCACTCAGTGTAGCACAGATGCACTGAACAAAAGGTTCCCTCCTTGCCTGTCCAATTTAACAGCTCACTGTGATTGCCTGGTGCTTTCCAGAGCTGTCCTGGGCTCTCCAGTGTGATGCCCAACCCTGCTGCCCGAGATGGAGGAGGTGGAGGTGCTGCTGTGAGCCTGACTTGGATGGCTTCAGCAATCCTCTGTGCATGACCTGGGTGTGTTTGGAGCAGAGGCAATCCAAGGGCAGAGCCCACACAGCTCCTGTGTCTGTACCAGCAGAGGATCTTGTTCCTTCTCCCCAAGGCTTTACTCCAGCTTTGCACCATAGCTCCCAGGTGATAACAGGGCAGAGGAAGGTGACAACATGCTCTTAGAGGTGTGAAAGAGCCCAGCTCAGGGTCACTCTTCAGCAGCACAGGGAACAGTCACAGCAATATTTCTCCAGGCTTCTCCCAGTTAAGTGCCACCTCCTCCAGTCTTCTGCTATGATGGGACATCTGTGAAAGGACAAGATGGGAGAGGAGATCTGAGCCAGACCCCCAGCAGGTGAACATGAGGGCACATCAGCTCTGTTGCTTTTTGCCCTGATTTCCCACAAAGTTGTGTCACTTTTTCTTACTGGGTTGCCAGACTCCTGCTTCTCTTAAGGATGGGCAGCCAGAAGCAGCCTGGGAAAGACCTGAGCTTCAGGACTGTGATTTTGCCATGAGGAGGATGACACCTGATGCAGGATTGGTGATCTCCTGTCCTTCAGAGGAGGATGGGAGAGGAAGGGGAAGTAAAACAGGTCAGAAATCACAGCAGAAATCTGCTCGTGGTAGCAGGAGGCAGAGCATGGGATTGAACTGGCTGGAAATAATTCATGTACAATTCCATCCTGCCTTGTAGAAGAGTTTCTTCAGCTCTTACAAATCACCAGGAAGATTGCTACATCTCTGCCTAGCTCTGGGATTTTCCCAGGGGATTGTAGGAGTGGTCTCCAAAACCCTCCTGACTGAGTATTCATCTTCTATGTGATTTTGGAAAGTCCCAGAGGGAGGTTTTGTTTGTTACAGCCCTCAATAGTGAATACCTCACTGCTGGTTTTAAGAATTTAGGGCTGATGTTTCCCAAAATGACTCTGCTGGTCCCTGAGGATCAGCAGGAGCTGTTGGCACTGCTTGGCTCTCTGTGCAGGCTCTGTGTCACTGTGTTGCAGGGCTGAGGGTTGAAGCCCCTCTGGGGTGCAGTCCATGGGAGCTGCTCCCAGCCAGGACCATCCACAGTGCCAGCAGGATATTTGTGTGCTCATGTGGGCTTCAGCTCAGCCCTGTGTAAGGGATTGCACTCACTCACTTCCTCCCTCTCCCAAACTAGCACAGGCTTCCTTCCCCAGGGCACCAGCCTCTGGCTGCCCTCCCGAGGTGGTGAGAGACCACACTAGGGACAAACTTGGAAAGGACAAGGGGGAGATTCCCCATCCCCTCTATTTATTTGTAAGTTTAAGTGCTATTTTTACCTATGTGGTGGTGTATAAAGTGCTTCACAATCCTTGGTCCTGCTGGCTTGGTTCTTTGGGAGACTTTGGGGCCCTGGAGCAGCAGTGATGTCCCCTTGTCCTGTTGTTGATCCGGGCTGGTTCCTGTTTGTGCCTTCACTCCCCCTTTGGCTTCAGCCTTGCTCTTACCTCGATCCCTGGGAGCTGCTAAGGGAGGGCTGTGCTTTCCCCAGCCTTTCTCCCAGCCTGAGAGTGCCATGCTGCTTTTCCAGCTGCAGGTGGGTCCCGAGCAGGGGGGCAGGGTGGGGAGCAGGGGGTGTCACAGCTGGGCTCCGAGGGAAGGAGCAGCCCTGACAGTCAGTGGTGCTGTTCTGCTGAGAGCTGAGCCCTTATCCACTGCAAAAACAGCCTTTGGGTGGAGACTACTTAGTATGGAGTGATTTCTTCTCTATTTCTCAAGACCAAAGGGGAAAAGAATGAGTCTTGCTTGGGAATGTCAGCTTTATCCCTCCTGCAGCATCCAGAGAGCTGGAGCAAGGGCAGCACCGTGCTGTGCCCTGTGGAATGATGGTGCCAAGCTGCCTGGGTGTCACAGCTCTGGAATGACAGGTGCCAAGCTGCCAGCCAAGGCCTTACAGCCCCTGCCTCCCCCCAGCCACCAGCAGCTCCTCTGACTTGCAGTAGAGATGCATAAGGGTTTCATTAAACAAAACAATGCAAATGGCACTGTAAAAGTCTTAATGAAAATTCCAATACTCCGTTATTCAGCAGCTTTAGCAGCTCAGCACTATCTGTAGGGAGTTATTAATACACTAAGATCCTATAGGCCTCCTGTAAGTTACCAGAAAAAAGATGATACTAGATGTATAAATGGATGATAACCTTTTACCCATACAGTATGTATTACAATTTTGTAGCTTAGTCATTTTTTGGCTATCAGATTTTGTTAGTATGATACAAAAAAAAAAAAAAGACAAAAAAATGTTTGACTGCTAATGTCTATTTTGTTATTTGATTCATTTTCTTCCTCTGTACAAAAGATGTACAAATCTGTCTGTGTAACTCCTCCACATCTGTATTCATGTACCATCCCCCTTGTCCTGGCTTGCTGGTGTGGTGAGCTCCTACTAAACAATAAACTCTGTGGCTGAAGTTGGGCATCCTGGGGCTGCTGGGGCGTGTTCAGGGTGTTCTGCAGAGCACAAAGTGTCATGAGCTGGAAGGGGCTGGGGCCATGGGGCTGTGGCACTGCTCCCCCTGCCCTGGGCCCCAGCAGTGACCTTGAGCCATCTGTGGTTGGGCTCTGCAATGGCTGGGAGGCTGCAGAGCTGTCCTGGGGAGGAGCTGAGCTGGACACAGGGGTGTTTGCTCTTGTGCACCCCATGCCAGAGGTGGGGACAGGAAGCCCAGCACCATCTCCTGGCTGGGCAGCTCCTGCCATCGAGTATCTCCCAAGCCTCAGAGTTGTGCTGTTTATCAATCCATGATTATTTTCTGTCTCATTGTCTCCCCAGTCCCTCACTGAATTATCCACGATGCCCTGAGGTGAGGAGTGTTGCAGGTGCTGTGCCAGACCCACCTCCCCGCGCCTCAGCGCTGATCCACGTGTGTTTGAGCAGTGCCACCTTCATTTTGCACAGACTGTGACTGGGTCATCCTCATCTACCACAGCCCTCCAGAGCACATGGAAATGGGGATGGCAGTGAACCAGCCCAGGGGCTGCCACACCCCTGCCTCTCTTGTCCCTTGTTCCCCCCATGTCCATGTGGATGCTCTGAGCATCACAGAGTGATGCTGTCCCCCTGAGGCAGGACTGGATGGATTTATGCCAGGGCTTGGTGGTTTTTTCATGGTACAACATCTCAGTTAGGAAGTTCCTTGACTGCCTGTGGCCTGTGCCCTGGCTCAGCACTGCCCATATAGCAAGGGAACATCCATCTCCTCCTGCCATGTTTTTCTGCATCCAGGGGCTGTAGTTCCTTTCTAGAAAACTGCTTAAGATATAGGGAAAAACTGGAATGATTTTCCCCTTGCTCCCTGGCTCCTGCTTTTCCTGGATTTAAAATTCTCCCCTACCAAGATTACCTGAAAGTTTTAAATTCTTTTCAAGAGCAGCTGAGGTTTGCAGTGCTGGTTTTATTCCAGAGCAAAGCCCCAAGAAAATTACAGGTACCTGATGTCAACACCATGAAACCTGTCCATGCAGCCTTATCCCAGAGCTGTCACAGAGTCTGTGCAGATATCCCTGATATCCCCTGATTCTTTTCTTTTTCAAGGTGGGTAAGACACTCTTGTGTCTCCAGGAGCTCCCTGACCCTGTGCAGTGCAGGGTCTTGGCACTGAAAGGGTTAAAAGCACTGTGCCTAGGCATACTTGGGAAAGCATAAAATACCTGGTAACCAGTATAGGAGCTACCAAATTTTAGTCACAAGCCAGAGACCCAGGATGAAACATGGCAAGAAACAGGCAACAGAACTTTCAGAAATGAAGGGCAGAGCTTGCTGAAGCCAGTGAGCAAATCACTGAAACAGCCAACAAGAGACTGCACACGTCTAGAGGAGAGAAGTGGAAAGGGCACAGTGATGAGGACGTCCAGTCTTCATCAGAAAGGACCATTGAGGAATGTCACAATACAACAGGACATGAACGATACACACTGAGATGTCTAAGGCAAAAAAGGTACATTTATTTCTGGACTTTGATATTTATAGAATTCTAAAAGTGACCATGGATTGGAGGATGAAATTGCCACCTCTCCAACCACACTGGTTAAAATAACAGTCTATCAATTCTCTCCTCCTCCAGAAAGGAATGTGAAACAATCATTAATTACATGAAAAGTGTGTGAGAAACAGTCACTGACAGATTTTATGAAAATCCTTTTGCTAGATTTTTCTCCTGAGAAGCTGAGAAGCCTCAGAAAAGAAATGTAAACAATAATTATCTGATGGCTGTGGGATGTGGTCTGGAGATAGTTCACCAACAGGTGCATCTTTGATTGGTCTCACGTGGATTGTTTTTACTTGATGACCGATCATGGTCCAGCTGTGTTGGTCACAAGACTTTATTATTCATTCTTTTCTAGCTTTTTGATGTCTCCTTTCTCTAATTAGTCTAGTTTTAGTATATCATTTTCTTGTAATATAACATATACCATAAAATAATAAATCAGCTTCCTGAAACATGGAGTCAAGATTCCCATCTCTTCCCTCGTCCTGGGGACCCTCAAACACCGTCACAAAACACCACTACAAAAATGTAAACATCAGAAGGCTTAGAAGAACTTTAGAAGAACAGGGTGACAGAGGAAGACACGGGGCCTTCCTCAGTGCATCCACCCTGGTGCCCTGTGCTGCTCTCTGTGTGTGCTGAAGACAATGAGGGTCCCTTTGAGCAGAGCTCTGGGGTTCCATGGCTCCACAGCACCACGCCGCGAGGTCACAATGCTCTGAGTGGGTGCCCAGCTCTGTGTGTCTGTCCCGGCTGCCCTGGCAGCACCCAGCAGAGGTGCCCGAGCCTCCCCAGGCAGCTCAGGCTGGGGGCAGCGAGTGCCGCGGAGCCGAGGCCGGGCGGGCGCTCGGGGCCATGTCGGGCGTGCACTACAAGTTCTCCTCCAAGCTGGGCTATGATGTGGTCACATTTCATGGCCACAGCATCTCCCTGGCTGACCTCAAGCGCCAGATCATGGCCCGTGAGAGGCTCAAGGTGGCCAATTGTGACCTGCAGATCCTCAAAGCTGAGACCAGTGAGGGTGAGTGGGGCCCAGGCCCCAGGGCCACCCAGGTGTCACTGACATATTTCATGAAAATCCTTTTGCTAGGATTGTTCTCCTGAGAAGCTGAGAGGCCTCAGAAACAAAATGTAAACAATAATTATCTGAGTGATTGGAATGTGGTTTGGAGGTTGCTTACCAAGAGGTGCATCTTTGATTGGTCTCATGTGAATTGTTTCTGCTTGATGGCCAATCACAGGTCCACATGTGTTGAGACTCTGGTCAGTCACAAGATTTTATTATTCTTTCGTTTTCTAGCCTTCTGATGAAATCCTTTCTCTCTATTCTTTAGTATACTTTTAGTATATAATTTTCTTTTAATATAATATATATCATAAAATAATAAATCAGCCTTCTGAAACACGGAGTCAAGATTCTCATCTCCTCCCTCACCCTGGGGACCCTCAAACACCATCACACCCAGGGGCAGTGGCACAGATCAGCCATGCAGTGCCACAGGCTGTGGGAGCCCTGCTCTGCCCCGGGGTAGGAAAGCACAGTGGTGCATACAAAACTGTCTTTTACAGCTCTGAAGGGATTCTGTGATGTGCCATCCAATTCCATGTCCATATCCATTCTTCCCAACTGACTCACACTTGTTCTGCATTTCTGCTGTTCTCAGAATACTCTGATGATGCACAGATCCCAAAGAACGTCTCAGTGATTGTGAAGAGGGTCCCAGCTCGAGCCACGTGAGTACCCATGAAGCTCTGGATTCCCTGGGAGGGATCTCAGGCTGTGAACTTCTTTTCTGGGTATGGGTTTGCAGAGGCACTTGGACTGCATCTGGTCAAAGCTGCTGCTAATTTCCTTTCTCATGGGGTAGATTTTAATGTGTCTGCTCCAAAGCAGACTCACACTGTTAGGTTTGAGGGGACATGGGGTTCAAACTCTAACACTGGTAAATCCTATGGTGATTCTTGGTTTTGTTCTTGGGATGATTGGGCTGAGAGCCAACTCACAGATCCTGTTTCCTCCGCATGAGGAGATTTCAGATTGTATATGTTTGTTTTAGTGGCTTTGTAGTAATGACAGGTACACACTGTAACAATTACATATTATTAGAAATAAACTTTTAATGTGCTCCCATCTGAGAAGAGTCTGGTTATCAGTATTTGACTATTTCTTGCACTGGGGAAGGTGGGTTTGGGAACTGTAGGGTATCTGGCAGGTATCGTGCACCCCAAATTTGGGGCTTTTACACCCTGTCTATAGAAGAGAGACTAAGAATTCTGGAGGCCTCAGTGTTGTGCTTCCAAACATGGCTTTGGTTTGGGGTTAATGCAGATATGGATACTTCATGCTGGCCTGTCACAGCATCCTCCCCTTTGGGCTGGATGGCTGTCCCCCGGTGTGGTGGTGCTGCCCTGCAGTGGGAGGATGGATGCTGGCAGTGCTCAGACCCCATCAGCTCCTCTGTGTGATGACAATGGCTGTGCAGCTGCAGTGATGGCAGCTTCCCAGGCAGAGGAGCTTTCTGTCCCTCCAGCTGGAAACACGGCAGAAATACCTGGCAGAGTGGCTGATGTGTGGGAGGGATGAGGATCTGCACTCACAGGGGTTGTGTGTCTGATTCCTGAGCACCTGAATCAGACACAGATCACTGAGTGCATGGAATCTCAGCAAGTTTGCAATGTAATAAATAGTTCCCAAAATACTGTTGCATTTTCAAGATCACCTGAAAGGAAATTCTGCCAATTAAGACTCTTTTTTTTTCCCCCCACAGAGCTCCTAAATTGCACCAACCCCTAGGAAAGGCTTCCAGGTGACCTTTCTACCAGTATTTGTAGTCACTGTAGCATCTGTAAGACACTGGGCACTTCGGCCCTGTCGTGCTTAAGGATGGCAGAGATGTGAGCACAGGGCTCCCACAGAGAAACTCCATTCTGGAGATGGAGCTGCTGCCAGTTCTGGTATTGCTTTGGCAGAGGAGGGATCATTTTTCACTGAAAGAAACCTGCACTCCTGAGCATTGACAATGTCACTGTTCTGGCTAAGAAACTACACTCCTGTGTAAATGGTGACAATAGAAATGAGATTTTGGGGGCTTTAGTTGCATTGGAGGTACCAAGAGAGAAGAGTTTATGAAGACAAATAAAGTCCCACATTCACTCAACTATGAGAACATAATGCTTTGAGGTTCAGGTGTTCTTGTCGGTTTTCACTGCTTGATGCTGGGTCCAAGTGCTTCATTTGAAGTTCTGATCACCTCTGTTTCTTCTGCCAGGAGCCAAAATGAGCCAGTGAGGGGAACATCCAAGGCAGTACGTAAAACCCCAGCCTCACACTTCTTCCTACACACTGCACTTCATGCCAAACAGTGCAGCCTTGCATTAATTTTCTGGAGATTGAACCTGAACATGGTTTAATTATTTTGTGAACAGATTTCTGACTCTTCTGCCCCTCTTTCTCTGGCCCAGCTCATTAAGGTACAGAGATATTGTTTGTCAAATACTTGAAAAAAAACCATTTGCTTAGTCTTTTTAAACCTTATACTGTGATCTACAGCTGAATAATTGCGGTAATGTGATCAAAACTGTATTTTTAATAACTTAAGGTGTTTATTGTAAGTTTAAAATGCATGAATGTTGTGATGCTATCACAGAAAGAGAAGTTCCCAGGTTGGGAAGAGGAAAGGGGAGCACCTTATCAGCCCCAACATAATCTTGCAGCATTATTTCTTTTCAAGACCCAAAGCAGCAGCACTTCAGCACCTGTTTCCCATTTTGTATCATCAGTTTTGCACTGGAAACTAACAGTTTGTGTTGTACAAATGTGTACAGAAGAACTGAACTGGCTGTAAGTTATGGACATTTCAGGGAGATTTGCAGCAGCCAAAACAAACATTTCTGGAACAAGAACACTTGTGAGGCTTGAGTTTTGAATTTTTGGCCATGACAGCTATAGATCTATTCTTTGGCTGCACTTGTTCACAAATTGGGGTCTGGGGACAGTGGATAACACAATCTCCTTCGTTTGATTGCAGACGTGTAAATGATTTTGGTATCATTATTACTTTGTAAAAAGTGCCATATTTGAATCTGGGTCTATTCCTAGGCATGTTTTGGTGGGGTTTGGTTGTGTTTTGTAAACCATTTGGGTTCAAACACACTGGTGAAGTGTCTGTACATTTCTCTGTAAATGTTGATGGAAATGATTCCAGAGAGGTAGATCTGGATATTGTTCCTGTACAGGAAAACACTGTCAATGAAACACCCATTTATTAAATCTCTGAACTGGTTGCTTTTGTGAAGGAATACCTGTGAAAGCAAAACCTCCAGAGGCTGATCTCTCCTAGGCTGCGTGGAGGCTGTTGTCTCTGCCTGTGGAGGCTCAAACGTGTTCTTCATGTGTATGCCCAACCCTCCCCTGTCACACAGACCCCAAATCTGGCTGAGGCCAATGCTGCAGAAGAGGACAAGATCAAAGCCATGATGATCCAGTCCTGCCGTTACTATGAGCCCCTCAAGTAAGTGTTGGTAATGTCAGATCTGGTCTTGGAAGAACATTGAATAATCAGGTTTATCTCTGACAAGGGATCTGTTCTGACAAGGGACACACATTCCTACCTTCCTCTTTTTTTACCCCCAAAAACTTGCAGTGACCTGAAGCCACCCTTGGGTCCTGTTCCATCATCATCTACCAGCCCTGTTCCCAGGCTTAAAAGGAGCTCAGGAATTCCCATGAGTTTTATGGTGGAGGTGAAGGACCCCAACACAAAGGGAGCAATGCTTACTCCCAGTGGGAAATATGCCATCCCAATTATTAATTTGTAAGTATGGATTTAATTGCACTGACCAAAAGTGACCAAGAGAAGCCATGGGGAAATGTCTGAGTGGCAAAGCCACCCCATTGGCCACCACCTGTCCCTTGGGGCAGGGAGTGTTGCCACCATAGCTGATCCATCCCAGAGGTCACCCAAAAATCCCAGATTCTGTAAGCAAGGAAATAACAACTGCAGGACAAGAACAGGACAAATCCATTGCACAGTCTCCAAAATCCATCCATAGCTCTGGAAGTTCATTGGGCACAGGAGAGTGGAGAGAGATGGACCCTCCTGGATGCTTTTGCACTCACACAGTAGCTGCTCTTCTGCCCTGGCAGCAGGAACTTCTCCAGGGCACCAAGTTCTTCCATGGGCAGCAGCTGAGAGACGCTTTCACACGGGCATACGGAGAGGAAAGAAAACACATAAACCAAATTTCAGAGGAAAACAAGTGGGAGAGGAACTGTTTTGGATTAACTTCATCATGTTCTTCTTTCACCCATGCAGAAGACAACATCAACAGCCAAGGTCTCCAGCTGGAACGGAGCCTCCAATGAAAAAAGTCAAGAAGGCAGACAAGACAGTTTAATTAATGTTCTTCATCCTTCAGTTTAATTCATGTTCTTCATTCTTCATTCATGTTCTGTATTAATATTCTAAATTGTTTGTTCTTCTTTCTTGTTCTAACTTCCTATTCTTATTTCATTGCTCTTTATTCACTGTTCTTATTTCATGTTTGTGATTCATTGCTCATTTACTGTTCTTGTTCTTCTTCACCATTCTTATTTCATCTCCCTATGTCTCTTGCAAGACATATTTGGACAATAAACAGAATAGCATTGAAAGGAACTTACTTTGCTATACTTTTCCCTAGATGTGCTCCTTATTACGAGCCTTTCATGTCACTGGAAATTACCTTGATTGGTCACTACTGCAGACAGCTGCCTTTGATGCTGGTTTTCTTTCTCATACTGTGTTCAATAAAAAGCTCAAGAAATTAGGGATAAGAAAATATCTTGAAAGGTGAAAAAAACAAACCAAGGCAATAATGATTAGAGACATTAAAGCTAAGAAGATGTGCCAGAGAGGATTTGCTGGAGTCTCCCACATTCACATGTCTGACAAAGAAACAGCAGAAGGTGGCTGAAAAGGTTGGGGTGCAGGAAATATATTCCCTATCCATGTTGTCAGGTTTCCCAATGCTTGAAAGCAGATTTGAGAGTCCTCTATGGTTTATTTCCTCCTCTGGCTCATAAGTCAGCTCGGTATCCCCTCACCCAAACGTTGCTGCTGAAGAGCTTTGAAGCAGGAAGGACTAGGGTTGAACAGAGCAGAGTTTGGAAAGGGGCCAATGGGGATTGGATGGCTGCTGTTGAAGGGAAGAACTTGGTTTGTGTTTCCCAACAGTCCTGGGGACATTGGTAGGAGAAATTATTTCGTTCTCTTCTTTCTGGACTGTCAAGCTGACATAAAACCTGACTTGGAGGAAATTGTAAAAAGGCTTCACCCACGGAGATTTTTGCCCTGTACTTCAGAGGAGAAAGGAGTCTGTGCCCCAACAAGCCCATAGCTCAGCCAGGGGCTCATGCACAGCACCCCTGGCAAAGGCTGATCCCAATGGATGCTCCAAACCAGGCCTTGGGGTTGCTGTGCCAAGCCACCAAGTAGCCGTGTCTGAAACCCCAGGGAAAGCAGCAGGCTGGGGATTCTCTCACAGGGACTGAGCTCTGTGGGGCTGCTGGCCCCACCTGCAGCCTCTGCCCAGAAGCTGCTTGGGGGATCCCTCTCTTGGTGAGGAAATAAACATAAAGGTACCCTTGGCCTTCATCTGGGGCTTTGTGGTTGTTGCAGTGCCCTGCCCCTGGTGACTCACACTGACAGTTCACTGCACAGCAAAGCCAGGCTTGCTGCCCGCTCCACAATGCAAGGAAAAACTGAGAACATGAGATGCCACACAACAGGACCCTGACACAGCAGGTGGAGAAGTGGCTTAGCTCTAGCTCAAGTCTTAAACGGATTAAAAGAAAAATAGTGAGGCCTCTCCTGTCCTGCGAGACTTTCAAGCACCTTTCAGTCACTAAAGGGCTCCAAATGGGCTGGACAGGGACTTGGCACTGGGGCCTTGAATGACAGGACAAGGGGCAATGGCTTCACACTGTGAGACAGCAGGGTTACACTGGGTATTGGGAAGAAAATCTTCCTGCGAGGGTTGTGATGCCTTAGCACAGGTTTCCCAAAGAAATTGTGTCTGCCCCATTCCTGAAAGTGTCCAGGGCCAGGCTGGATGGGACTTGGAGCAACCTGGTCTAGTGGAAGGTGTTCCTGCCTATGGCAGGGGATTGGAAAGAGAGGATCTTTGAGGTCCCTTCCAGCCCAAGCCATTCCATGACTCCATGAGTCTGTGACCCAAGGTCTGCCAGGGATGACATGTGCTGCCTGGCAACAGGAGTTGTGATGAAAAGGGGCAGGAGCAGAGCAGGCTCCAGTCCTTTGATGGACACTGAAGGAGCCCTGCCAGGCTGGCTGTGCTGGTCCCTGAGCTGTCCCCTCATGCTGAGCACACCATGGCAGAGCTCAATGCCCTGCAGGTCCCACAGACCCATCCCAGGGGCTGACTAACACCACCTCTCCCTCCTGGGTGACATCTCTTTCCAAGAAATTCCCTGAGGAGATTGACAGACAACACACAACCACAATGCACAGAAGATTAAGGAGTTGGCTGCCTCATAAGCTATGGGGTGATGATGTCACCTTTGGGGTCTCATGGGGAACTTCAATGTGACTCCAAGAGCAGGGTTTGGGGTCAGGGTCTCAGGACTGGGTTGGGGCCCTGGGGCTTTCTGTGTATCTGAAGGGCCCCCATGCTGAGCCAACATGATGTCCGCGCCCTGACTCTACCATCACCGGTTTTCCCAGATTAAAAAGATGGGAGAGGACCTTAATAACTTGAGGGAGGATGCAGCCAAGTGGAAAGAAGAGAGCAACAAGATCTCTCAGCAAATTGAGTAAGGGGACAGGAGTGGGTTTCATACCCTGGAAGGCTGCAAGGGAGCCCAGGGGGTCTGGCAGCATCCAGGTTTGTGGGCATGGGATGCCCAGCAGCCCTGCAGGGGTAACCCTGCCCTTGCCCCCATCTCTCTGGCCAGGGCTTTGCGGCAGGAGACAAAGCTTGAGCTGCAGAAGATGGAAGAGGAGCAGGAGATGAGGAGTGCCATGCTGGAGCAGCTGGTGACTGAGACAACCAACAAGGTGAACAAGCAGATGAGGTTCTGGGGGAGCACTCCCACCACTCCTGGCTTGGTGAAGTAGTCCTGGTGGGGTTCCCAGCCATATTCCCCAACTGGCTGGGGCCACTGACGCCCACAGCACGCAGGACTGATGGTTCCATTCATCCCATCTCTGGAGCCGATTCCCTCTGCCCTTTCTGCAGCTGGCTGAGATAGGGGAGATGGTGGAGAGTGTGCAGGAGGAGCAGGAGAGGGTAAAGGCAGAGTGCTCCAACTGCACCTTCGACCTCAATGAGCATTTGGGGGAGCTCCTCAAGCGCTGCGAGAAACTTGAGGAGCAGGTGGAATCCCTGGAGTCCCGGCAGATGGCTGCGGGCAAGCTTGAGAAGATGATGAGGAATTGGGGCCAGGTAGGCAGCTGGCAGCATGGGGGACTGAGGACATCCCCGGGGGTAGACCCAAACTGCCCCAAAGTGGCCTGCACCAGTCAGCAGCATGGACAGAAATTAAAGCTTTGATGCAAACGTCCTGCTGGCACTGAGGGCTCATGGCCACTGGCTGAGCAATGTGGCTCTGCCCCTGTGGAGCAGCCGACTCCCTTTTGCTCAGTACATGGTTTTTCCTTCCAAGGAGCTGGAGCATGACCAGGAGCGGCTGCACTACGTGGAGGCTGCAGTTGTACAGATGAAAGGAGACTGTGAGAAGCTCAGCTTTGTTTCTGGGAACCTGCAGAAAGACTCTGAACAAAAGCAGAAAGAAATCGAGGTGTGTGGCTGAAACTCCTGTGCTGTCAGAGCATCCCCCAGGCTTTCCTTGTGATTCCAGGCAGGGATCACCAGAATGTCTCCCTGCCGACCTTTGGAGCCCTGTGCTGGTCCCAAGTGCCTTCCTTGAGGTTTTTGGGCAGGGGGAGCGGGTTCTGTTCTCCTGGCCAGGATGCAGCTCCAACCTTGCTGAGGTGTCATCATGTGGGTTCCTCTCTGTGCTGAAAGATGCTGATCCAGTGTCTGGAGAAGCTGCAGAAGGAGAAAGCAGATCAGCAGGACATGATGGCTGCAATGGACATGGTACAGTCTAGGGGGCCTCTGTGCCAGCCCAGGGCTTCCCGGGCAGGGTGACAGATGCCCCTTGTCCCTTGGGGCCTGGGTGGCAGAACTGGTCTGGGGAGGGACAATTTCCCGAGCTCATGGGGTCCCTCAGCCTTCACATGGTGGCACCAAGCTCACCAGGGTGATGGGGCAAATGGAGCCACAGCAGCCTGAAAGGGGCACGATGGCCTGGAGGAAGCACTCCTCCCTCTGCCCCTCACACGCTGGCCCTGCCTGCCATTCCTCATCCCTTTCCCCACCGCTCTCCTGCTGTTCCCCTCTGCTAGAAGGCGGACAAAGCTGCCTTGGACAGCAAAGTCAATCACAGACAGCTTGAAGTAAATATGGAGGAGCTGGACGAGAGGATGCAGGAGTTGCAGAGCCAGATGTCAGGCCAGGAGCAGCACTGGAACAATACGCAGCAGCAGCTCGGCCTTGTGGAGGAGGAGAAGGTGAGGGGTACCTCATCCTTTTTTTCTTCTATTAGGTGAATAAAAACCTTCTGAAAGAGAGGCAGAGCCTTTTCCTGTCACTGAAAACACCAGGATAACTCAAACTATCTTACACTAATATTACTAATAGGACTCAGGCATTACTTTAGTCTCAGCACTGGCTGCATGGGAATAGCTCCACTCACAATGCACACCCACTCCCTAAACTTTTCACTACCTATTTTTAGCAAAGAAATTAATGCTCATTGCCTATACATTACAGATTTCTCTTCATTAATTTATATTCTGTCTTCCATTTCTTTTTGATTTCTCAGTTCTCATGCTGTTGCCACATGAAGAATTGCTTGCTCCTGGTGGGCTCCATACTATGCTCATTTTGCCAAGTCCATGGAGCCACACCATCAAAAGCAGGATAAACACTTACAAAGGAAGGGAGTAAACCTACAATCCATTGATCTATGGTTTCACAAATTAAATAACTGGCCAGCTATCCCAACTTTTCTCCTCATTTGCAAAGAAGCACCATTTCACCAGGGGGTCAGATGTGACTGTGGGTTCACCAATCACCCGGGACCGCCAAAGAGGCTCCCAGGGCAGGAGAATGCCTGTGCTAAGGGGAGGGAATGTATGTTAATTCTTGGGGGAAATTATTGTCATATGTATGTTTCTTCTGAGAATAGGTATGAATACGATGACAAATATGGTATTTAAACAGGGGCTTTTCCTGTACACAGCATGTACACTCTGTGTAGCCATCCCCCATACATCTGGCATTGCAGTAAAGAATGCCTCATCCCTAATATGAAAATTAAAGTGTTTGTTTCTTACTGTTTGTTGATAACAATGGTAATTAGTCCACTTTTTGATTATTTTTATTATTTTTCCTTTTTTCCCATATATTGTTTTCTGTACACTAAAAGCTGAATTCTCTTTGCTAGTTTCTTCTTTACCTCTGGTTTCCACAGCTTGTCCTCACAGTTTACAAATTCTGCATTCCTGGTGTCCAGTTCTTAGCCCCATTTCTCTACCTCAGGCTTTGTTCACTGAATCACATCAAGGTTGTTTGGCAAAACTTAAAAGTTCAGGGATTTTTCCAAATGGTGTTCCACTAATAGCAGTTTTATAAAATCTTGCTACATGCTCCAGTGGAAAACTGCACTGCTTATGACTAAGTAAAGCTATTATTAACAGAGTTAATGAAAACAAATAATTGGAATAGTGAATTAGAAAGTTATATGATTTCTAACAATTCCCCCCCTTTAAAAGTGATCTTAAATATTTCTTTTAGGATTACTTCCACTTAAATCATTGCATATTTAGAAAGACTTAAGACACTAAAATGCAATAATTGCTATTAAGCTACATAATAAAAGTTTTTGGCAAAACTTATAATATTTTAAATCTAGGGCCATTCAATTTTGCCAGCATTTTATCTTGGACTTGTTATTCTG